>NW_026461367.1:0-60090 GCF_021730395.1 Mercenaria mercenaria | reverse complement strand
AGTGAAGAGTACGCAGTTATTTTTAGCGATAAAATTAGACTATTTTAACAAAACAGGTAATACTCTTTTTTATAATGCAATACCAAACAGTTTAGCCGTTTTACGTAATGACAAAATATTATCTGATGGTACACTGTAATCGTTAAATATGGTGGAAATGAAAATATTTATGCCGACAGTCTAGTTTAAACATTCATCCAAGTTACTACCTTCTCCCGAGATATAGACCATTCCTTCCGAAGGGACAAGTCGTTTATTGATTCTAAATATTGCATAACATCATCAAAACTGCGACACCGGAACTATATTTTAGCATCTATAATAAATACGTAAATGATCATTTCTTAAACAGCCTTTCGAATGAGCTTTTATTAGTACATACTAACGAAAAAAGTTCGCAAATCGGCATATGTAAAATGACCGTTCCTCCCTTTAGCAAATCAATTTCCAACTTCATTAGAGACGCGGCCTCAAGGCCGGCGCAAATAATAGAAAGTGCTAAATGTATTGGAACTAGGGCGAAATTAATTTAAGAGTTTATTCAATTTTGTAATATTCTCACTCTTCAACGTTTGTCCCATTATCATCTGAAATGTATCAAAAGCTTAGTAAGCGTTCCATCATCTTGTTTTATAATTTCCCCGTAACTGAATAAAGGTAAAAAATAGTGGATGTGAACGAACATATCTAATTTATCATATTTTCTGATTGAAACAAATTGTATCTAACTTCCATCAAGAAAAATGTTGATGTTATCCGAAACAAATCAAGTGTTTTCAAAAAGATATTTTACAGTATAATCTTATTGATGAATATAATTATGAATATTATTATCACTGTTAACGCACTGTACTTACTTCAAAACAAATGCAGCACTGTGAAAGATATCTTATAACTGTACCTTCATGAATAAATCAAAATACCTGAATGGTACATAAATACAGGCTTATTTCTGGAAGCTGAGGATGTCTGTTAACTAGATTATATGTTTAATAAAATCAATGACCCTTATAAATCAAAGTATTATTGTAATAACATTCTTTTCCTGAATAATTTAAAATATATGAAGACATTTTAAGTACTTACCACGATCATGAAAATTGACAGTAATACAGTACAAATAGCAATTTTTGACGTGCAAATAAATTAAAATTCACACGTGTTCGCCCATTTATATTTCTTTAAAAAAGCTATTAATATCTTAAAATATTATAAAAAAAACTAAAACTCCCATTTTTTATTTAACGAAGAACTAAAAGATTAAATTACCAATATCATTTTTTCTAACATATTATGATGTTATAAATGCCATTGCAGCTTAGAAGCATGAAACACGTACAAAGACATCATTAAAGAATTGCATTAAAACCTCAATTAAAAGACGCCGCGATCATAAAACAACCAAATAGAGACGATTTAAAGACGTCTTGTGTTTACTGAGGTATGTCCTGACAAAACGACGCCAGACAAAACATGTAATACATACGTCCTAAAACCTATTACACAATAACTAAAACCTCTTATAGGCTTCCGTACTTTGTGCTGTGTTAAGTTTAAAGCATTCAAAAATAAGAAATTTAAATTACGACATGAGTACCAAGATGGCCCTGGTCGCCAGAGTACGTCTGCTTTTATTGGCAGTATTAACAAATTCAATGTCAAGGTCACAGGTTTTGGTGTATGTATATGCTCAATTGTAATTTAGACATTACAACCCAATAATACGTTATCCGTGGCATTCATCCTATATCGAGAGCATAATTTATGCACTAGCTCAAATTCCCTTACCTTACAAATACAGAACTATAAAATATGATCAATCAACATCAGTGAAAAATCTTGTATGTGGGCGTTCTATGAAGTTTTGGTAGAGGGCCAGCAAAGGTCATTTCTGTGAAAATTTCGCAATCTGACAAGCAGTTTCATACAAGAAGAGTTTTAAATTTTCCACTATATACATATAGGGAAAAGAGACCACGGCCCCTGGTGGCCATGTTTTTTTCGACGAATCAAAATCATTTGAACAATCTTGGCAGAAGGCTACACAAGGACTATTTGTGTTAAATCATTTAAAAATTGGGCCAAAAGTTTCATTCAGGAGGATTTTTAAAGTTTCAAATCGAACTAGCGGTTTCAGAGGAGATGTTGTTAGAAGATTTTTCACTTTATAGCTCTGGTGGCCCCCATGTGCAACCAAGCAGAACTGTTTGAACAAATTGAAAGAAGACGACCCAAGGAACATCCAGGACAAGTTGTATCATCTACTACCAGCCAATGGTTTTAGAGGAGATGTTGTTTGAACAACAGTGTTGACAGACGCACCGACGCCGGACGTAATGCTACCACAATTGCTCACACTAAGCACTGTGTGTTCAGGTGAGCTAAATATCCGACCATTTAGAAAATGGCCTTTGAAGGTGTTTCTGATAAATTCAATAGAACACCTGCGGTAAAGGGACAATAAGGGCATATTTGCAAATTTATTCTAAAATCGTGCATCCAAGACTCCATTCTTTTTGATGAATAGGAAACACTGATAACACTTTAAAATCGGTTAAGGGATTGATTAGCTGATAACGTCGCTATCTTTATCTCAGGGCCCGTATTCATCAACTTTTGAAGAATATTCAATTCGCCGGAACTTTGTTTATAAGAAATACTAAATATTCACTGTGATGTATGTAATTTTCTAATGTACACTGATGCAATGTTTCATTATAATCCATGCAAATGTAGCACTTATGGAGCAGTTAAGGAGCACAAACACCGTTTGGCATTTCAGACTTAAAACTTTGATGAACACGTGCTCAGCTGACTACGTGTTGGTCAGTTTATGACCAGATTCTGATTGAATATGTAAAAGGAACTAATGGAGATGACAATTCAAGGAACACTAATGCATAGCTTTATCAAATGAATGTAAAAGGAGATCCTTTGAAGCATAAGATGTAACCAAGAGAACTAATACTCTGTAATACTGTATCTATTCATGAGAGATACTTAACTTTTTAGAGCAACACCCTACTCGCAATAGCAAGTAAGGAGACTTCTGACTACCATCAAATGAAGTGGGGCAGGGGGCGGACGGATGAAGGGCCTGACAAAACTGACACTAAGAATTCAAACTAGCCCAGACTGAGACCTGTGTATCCCTGTTTAGGACAGTTGATGAAATAAAGTTGCAATAGTGTTTTACAACGGTAAAGTACACAATGTTTGATAAATCATGGAAACAAAAATCTAGTATACCTGGTTAGATTCTGCTTATGATCATACTTGAAGGATATCTTAATGGCACAGACATCTTTTAAATATGTAAGGACTGACAAAAATGAAGGAGCTTGAGTGTACAAAAATATAGCATTTCTGATAAATTATAAATATATATCTCTAAACTTACTGGTTCGCTTTAGGCTCATGACAGAACTTGCATAAAATGTTATAAGTATACGAACTATATTTAAATATGATAAGGAAATAGAAACAAGACTTCATTCTATTTAAATACAGTTAGGATTGATGAAGAGAATAAGCATAATGAAAAATAGCAGTTCTTTATACATCAAATGCACATAATTTTGGACTTCTTTGCGATGTAAATTCCATAAAAATCGGCGGAGAAATAAAGGTGCCCGAAAGATCACATGCTGCAATATGGTAATATTTGATAAATCAAGGGCAATACCTCAAAAGCTACTGGTCTGAATTTACACCTTTTTTAAGACTTAAGATTGCTTCAAAAATGTGAATGTTAACTTAATGTTTATTTACATTCTAACAACAGAATCAAACGATCAGAAGTCTCAAAATCCATTTTGGGCTTAGACAAGCTAAGTTTAAAAATCAAGAGGCCAAAATGGGCCTAAGACGCACATCTGAAGAAAACCTTAACCATCTGACTTTGGTGGATGAAAATCCTTTAAGCTGTTCATTAAAACGAAAGCTACTTAAAGGTTTTTTCTACACTTTGCTGTCACGCAGCAAAACGCCTAACCATTAGAAGAAATCATTTAAAGGTATTTCTGTTTTAACTCTAGTCGTCCCTAAAAGAGGCCAAGAGCCAATATTTGAACAAATCTGGCATAAGACCTAATAAAGACGTTACAGACTAAGTTTGATGAAGATGTATTCAGCGAGTTCAGGGGAAGAAGTGGCCCACGGCTAAATTGAACAAAAATGGTAAAGGACCTTATAATGATGCTGAAGACAAAGTTTGTTAAAGACCCATCAAGCAGTTCACGAGAAGAGGTTATTTTCAAGGTGTTCTATTTTTAACTCCCCTAAAAGGGGTCAAGTGCATCCAACTGAACAAATTTGTTAAAGGACCTTGTAATGATGATACAAATCAAGTTTGATGAAGATCAGTCGAAGCATTTCTATTTTTAGCTCTAGCGGCCTCTAACCCCACCCCCTCCCCCCACCCCAATTGAACAAATTTAGGAGAGGACCTTACAATGATGCTACATACCAAGTTTGATGAAGATCCATTACGTGGTTAATGAGAAGTAGTCGTTAAAGTGTATTTTTACGTTTAGCCCTAGCAGCTATAAGATAACTATAATGATAATCTAGACCTGATTTGATGAAGATCCATCAAGAAATTCATGATAAATTAAAGTTATATAAAGGTATTTCTATTTTAAACTCTAGCAGCCCCTACAAGGGGCCAAGTGTCCCCAAATGTATACGATGATGAATGACCTTAAAATGATGCTACAAATCAAGTTTGAAGAAGTTCCAATAAGTAGTTCATAAGAAGGAGTCATTAAGAGGCATTTCTAATTTAAGTTCTGGAGGTTCCTAAAAGGGGCCAATTGCCCCCATTTGTATATAACTGAGAAGAAGATGTTTAGTAAAAATATTGACGCAGGATAGAAGACGACGGACGATGGACGACGGTCCATCCATTTATACTTATAGCTCACCCTGAAAAAAGTTCAGGAGAGCTAAAAAGTGAAAGAAAGCTTTAACCACAAATTAAATAAGAAAGAAGACGCCGACGATTCGAGTAGGATAGCTCTCTATTTTCTCGAGCTGAAAATGCATTCCGCGTCTTCAAAACAACAAAGATTCAAGTGTAGTATCAAAATAACAGCGAGCAAAAATAAACAAGATTCATATATAGAAAATCTAAGAATTTGACGGATACCTTTGAGGGTAAAGCGATTACTCTTAGTAACAGAGACAGTACCCATGCGTTTAGTAAAAACTTAAAAACTTACCCTTTTTCTCTCCAGCTATACAATTCATAAGATATGACTTTCCAGTTCTGTACGAACCACATACCCCAACAACGTTGATTGTCTTGTCAATACCTGAGAGCGCAGATAACACATTCCCATCAATCTCAAGTAGTTCGTTGTCGTCAGTATAAATCAAACGTTCTGGCTTTTTAAACAGGTCAATTTTGCTAACACTGGAATGGAAACGGATTGGTTATCGCTTGTCCTAAATAAAAGTCATTAAATACAGTTCAAATCGACATGTCCCAGTTTCAAAGCGTAGAAAATTCTTTCATTTGTGAAATTTTACAGCAATGTGATTTACATTTGTTGATATGTAGACGAACAAGTGATCAATACAAAGTGCCCTAATGGCAGGCAACTGATTTTCTCTATGATTTAAAATAATGATCAGATATCTGTCAATGATGTATAAACAATATTATATTATATTATATTATATTATATTATAATATGTTATGTTATGTTATAACACAATGTTTGGATTAACATTTGCATATATAAAAATCTCTAGTTGTTGATTGCTAATAACATCAATAATATAATAAAGTATTGAATTTCAATTTTGAAAACATTTGTTTTTGCAACTGGTGGGAAAATATGAAAAACAAAATGTAAAAAATATCTTATTAAAGACAGGTAATTTTGAAGAAAACACACCCAAAAAAACTTTTTAATTAGGTCATTATGATATATGACCTTATATAAAAATATTTAAAATTCTGGAAGGAAAAGATCGATTTTGAAATATGACATTGAACTTTAAGGTAGGGGTCTGGGTATTGATGTGTGACAGAGTTCTGGACAGGACACGAAACATGCATTGGTGATATTTGACTGCCAAGTGTGGCCTTGACCTTCAGGGGTGGAATAGTGGTGCATACCACATCATCTTATTTGTGCCAAGTAATATTAAAATCATTGCATGAATTTTTTAGTTACAGACCGAACAGGAAAAAAAACCAAGTTGAGCTTGACCTCTAAATGTTACCTTGGCCTTTGAGCTAGGGTTCTGAGTATTCCTCACGACATGTTGTGTCATCATGGGGAACATTTGTGCCAAGTTATATTAAAATCCCTTAGTAAAAGACATTTATTGACCGGACACGAAACATACCTTATTTATGTAGTGTTAACATTTTAATGCCAAGTTTGACATTGACCTTTAAGCTAGGGATATGAAAAATGTGCATAACATATCATCTTATTATGGGGCACATTTGTGCCTAGTAATATTAAAATCCCTTGATGGATTATTGAGTTATAGACCGGACAAGAAAAAAACATGTTGACCTATAAACGTCATTAAACTCCAAGTGCGGCTTTAACTTTTGAGCTACGGATGCGGGTTTTACGCATAGCACGTCGCCTTATCATTGGGAACATTTGTGCAAAGTTACATTAAAATCCCTTGGTGAATGACAGAGCTATGGACTGGACACGAAATTGCAAACGGACGGACGGAATGACGGAAGGGCGGAAATTCCTATAGTCATCGAAGCTGACTTTCAACCAGTAGGGGACTAGTTATCTGAAGCGTTACCATGTTAGCACTCTGTTATAAGAGAAAGAATTTGGCGGTCTCATAACAACTAGAATTTTGATATTATGCATCATAGTTGCAAAAAAGGTTTATTTAGAATCCACTCGGGTTTATTTCAGAATGAAGGAGAATGGGTTTTCTGGCTTGAATAAAACTATTCAATAAGGAAGCTGGAAAAAAGGCCAGTTGGTATTTAAATCTACTGGATGACCTGTTTTCTAGTTACTTGATACAGGTGACCTACTGACTGTTTCTATCAAAGCATAGAACAAATTTATTTCTGAGTGTTGTTTTTTTTCTCAAACACTTTCCCCGCAAATACTGGCCATGTTTATTGGTCAAATCTAGTAATAATTATCAATTCTGATAAGACAATAACGTGAAGAAAATTGTGGTAAAATCTTCAAACACATATCTTCTTTACAAGAAGTTCTGGTCATCCGCATTCTGCATTGGTCAGCTTTATGTTAGGTTCATGTATGGCAAATGTTTACTATCGTAAACTTAAAGAACACTTAAATTAAATATTTTCAATTATAAGCTTTTTTATATTTATAAACTTGTAAAAATTAAAACTCGGATATGAGAAACGGCTTACCGTTTTCTTATCGAAAGGGTATTCTGAAAATAAAGAAACAAATAATGTCATGATAAATATAGTAAACTAAAAACAATATGATGAAAGCTTGATTTCTACTTAAATCACGGTTACTGGAAAAGCTAATACTAGTGTCATATGAGATGCTGTGGTCATGACCCCAGTGGGACTGGAACTAAATACCTCCTGGTTTAGAAGCCGACACCGTAACCATAAACCACCGCTCCCCTTACATCGTTTTAACCTAACACCTCTTTGTATTTGTCATAGGTGATTTCAAGTTTTTCGTTAACAAATAAGTTGTAAAAGGATCATTATGTAAAGGTTTAATTTTCAATTGCCCAATTTCAGACTCGATGAATTAGAACACAAGCTGTCTAATGCAGTGCGCTCGACTTTTAGAAGCCCTTCGAACTAATATTACCTTACATACAAAAGCTTTTAGCAAAATGTTCTATGCTGAACTAGAATTGTGTCCATAGGACACGGATGTCTACACATAATGCGAAATCCTCTAAACAGCAAAGTGTTTTTCTATAAAGGATCTTCGACTACAAGTGTGAAGCAAATTGCATTGTGTGCTAGGAGCAACAAATAAAATGGATATAACAAAGGCCTATAACTGACATAACAATAATATTTTGATGCCGCTGGCATTTTATGAATACTTGATAGTTTTATTTGGAACTTTTAGGGTATCTTATTTCTGTGAAAATAAGAAATGGCCAGATCAGAGCCACACGTGGGAAGGTGGTTATTTTTTTTTTTTTTTAATTATTTTTGACTATTGTGTCCTATTTTGTATATGTATTTTCACTAACTTATATAAGGATTTTATTTTGTATTACTATATTGTACCTAATTTTCGGCTGGGCACTCAACTAATCCTTTTGTTATTGGAGAGGTCTATCAAGAACTCTCCATAGTGTTGGCTTTCAAACTAGGAGGATTTAGACTAATCTACTAATTTTACGGCGTTTGAATTCCCTTTCTAGCGCAAATTACGGTGAGCCAGTCTAAAATGGCCCAATGCGCTTGCGCACAAGTAAGTTTTGAAATCCTCTAAGACGAAAATAATTGTTCGTTTAAAATAAAGAAATATAGTGTAATACAGTAACTATTGTTACAAATGTTGGAAACGGTTTAGTTAATAACAAAAAAAAATGTATAGATATATATTTACTAGTCTTTATTCGCAGTGTTCAAAGATATGCATATGAATTGAATCACATTAAAATGTATTTCGTTCAATTAATTGAATTTATTGTTTAACTGGCGGGTTTGTTTGCCCCGTTCGGAAGATCTGCCGGAATAAGAAGAGTCTTCCGAGCTTCGATAGTCGGAGATGTTAATCACGTGATCAAAACAAGACGGCAATTCGACAAATAAGCCTTACAAAGTAATAAACTAGAACAAATAAAATGTTTAGAATTTCTTTTTTCGAATAGCACATTAACAATACATATCTCTAAAAAATACATTTAAAACTTCCGGCAGACGTCCGTTCGATTGGGATTTTCTTCTAAGCTTTTCTAAAGCTTCTCGGAAGCTATTCTTTTAGGCCCAAACGAATGGGGCAGTTGACAAACAAGCCTGTCAGGTGAGGTTCTCGCAAAATTGGTAAGATGCTAATTTGAAAGCTTTCAACAGGGCCAAGTTCAGTGTACAATTATTGCAGTGGTAGCTTTTGTACATTTTTAAATGAAATTCAGTAACTAGAAAATGCTTTGGCCTACAGTCGTCGGGTTGGCGGAGGTTGATCATAACCTGAAAATGACTTATTGATTTTGAGGTCATTAGGTCACAGTGACCTGCAACAGGGAAACTGTTTTTCGTCTATAGCACAACCTATCATATAACCAGAGACATAGATACAATTGTTATCTACTTTAAAAGGAGCAACACTAGACCTCTCCTAGGTTTCCTTTTTAACAGAAGCCTACTTGTATAATTTCGGCCGATATTACAATAGGAATTTGATACGAAAATCTACGATAAAATCCGAAAATCTCGGTTGTAGAGAAAAGAAACTTGATTAAAAGGTTTCCGCCAAGGAATAAATTCTTTGAATCGGACCAGCAGCTGTGCTTAATTGTAATATGAAGACACTCTCTCAAGAACAAAGTCTCTTCGCTGGACCTGCTACTCTGCCAGTCGCGTACCAAGGATGTGAAAAATGGTGAAAGTTCATGTGTAGTATTATTTAAAGATAGCACTTTTCTAACCATGTAATTATGCATAACAGGTATTTAGTCAGCTGTTTCATCTGTTTTTAACATAAAATTTAAAGCCTTATGGAACTTCAAGCTGAATATTCGTTTTATTTGAGGTCCTCAGAAACAAACATATTGACCGCCCTCGATAGCAAAACATTCGTTATATTTATGTCTCCCTCCACTGGGTTTTGCCCTGTCCGTTCGTCCGTCACACTTCATTTCCGGTCAATAACTGGAGAACCATTTGACCTAGAACCTTCAGATTTCATAGGATGGCAGAGCTTATAGAGTAGACGACCCCTATAGTTTTTGGGGTCACTCCATCAAAGGTCAAGGTCACAGGGACCTGAACATTGAAAACCATTTCCGACCAATAACTTGAGAACCACTTGACCCAGAATGTTGAAACTTCATAGGATGATTGGTTATGCAGAGTAAATGACCCCTATTTATTTTTGGGTCACTCTGTTAAAGGTCAAGGCCACAGGGACATGAACATGGAAAAACCATTTCCGACCAATAACTTGAGAACCACTTCACCCAGAATGTTGAAACTTCATAGGATGATTGGTCACGCAGAGTAGATAACCCTTATTGATTATGGAGTCACTCGGTTAAAGTTGCTGTTTTTGATAAATTTACTCACGGTTTACCATTAATTTATGAAGCAATTTTCCTTTCCGTATACCGAGTTTATTCTACATTATCCGGAAAAAGAACATTACACCATTACTACTGGTTTATCATATGTGCAGAACTACCTTAAACCCAATAAAAATGTTACTAAGTGGGCACATAATAACTTATACATGCCCACGTAATTAATAATACATATTCACGTAATAGCTAATACGTGAGCACATAATGACTAATACATTCGTACGCAACAGTAAGTAAATAATCAACATTACATGGATAATCCGGATCGTGAAGCGTTACTACAGAAATACCACGTGCATGCGTATTACTGATTTTGTCTGCATGCAATTTATTACGTGTAGATATAATTGTAAGTAGGTGTAAACACATTAGCTATTACTCACTTTATGTTGCTTGCTTGCGTTCTATGCTTCCAAAGGATATTTTCAAAGATTTTATTATAATTAATACGTACGCACGCAATAGTATATGCCAAATCTGCGTCTTCGTATATGTTGCTTTTATTTCAATGAAAATATCTTGAAAGATTTGTAACAATCCATCAGCAAATAAACAAAAATCGAAAGTAATTCCTTGATAAATGGCGATATGGACCAGACAAAAAACCGACAATTTTAACCTTTGACTTCTAAGTGCGACCTTGACCTTGGGGCTAGGGATCTGGGTCTTGCGCTTATCCCATTAGTCCTAAATATAAGACCTGACATAAGTCATATCAATTTATAAGTTCATTTTAATTGATATTTTACATTTTTTATTTTCCATGTTATGTCAGGTCTTAACGTTGAACTGAAATAACGTATAGCACAAAAATCGCTTCAGATCTGAATTTTGATCTGAAGGTTTTTTAACGACTTTCTGGCAAAAATGACTGAAGAATAATCATAAATGTGCTTTATGGCAGCAATTAAAAGTTATATTTTACCTTATTTGTTATTAATTAACCAATTAATTAATCCAGTATCCAATCCGTTGAAAGTTTTGAAAAGTGGCACGGTAATAACCGAGGGTGTTCAGGATGTAAACATGATTTGCATATTAGAATCATTTCTTGAACGAAAGTTACCTTTTCTCTATCTTGTACAGAGAAACTATAAATGTCAATTATCTTTCTATTTCCAGAAGAGACATTTAAAATTTATTAGGATAAAAATAGAAAATATACATTTATGATGAACAAAAATCAAAATATTTGGCGGGAAATATTTTTTCGTCTACCGCCGATCAAATTTAATTGGTACTTTTAATTTCGAAACAAGATGGTGGCATGTCAAATATAAACATTCGATGTCAAAAAGATGAAGCGTCATTTCGTGGATAATAATGGATTGTAAATCATTTTAACCTTGCAGAATTGAAGCAAAGGTATTTTTGTTCCTATTAGGTACAACGTTTACCGACTTTATAATGTTACAGAAATTGATTTTATGCTACACTTCTTTCATACTTAGCGTTTAGACGTCGAAAAAGGCTTTGATAGTAAAAATGTAAAATGTCAGAATATTGACTGTTGAACGTCAAATGACAACTTTTTCACGTCTAATTATTTGGACTAATTATCCCATTAGGTTTCAACATTCTGGGCCTAGTGGTTCTCAATTTATGAACTGGAAATGGTTTTCCATGTTCAGGCACCTGTGACCTTGACCTTTAACCGAGTGACCTCATAATCAATAGGGGTCATCTACTCTGCGTTACCAATCATCCTATGAAGTTTCTGGGTGAAGTGGTTCTCAAGTAATTGATTGGAAATGGATTTCCATGTTCTGTCCACTGCGTCCTTGACCTTTGATAGAATGACCCCAAAATCAACAGGGGTTATCTACTCTGCATGTTCAATCACCCTCTGAAGTTTCAACATTCTGGGTCAAGTGGTTCTCAAGTTGGTTTTCCTTGTTCAGGCCCCTGTGACCTTGACCTTTAATAGAGTGACCCAAAAAATCAATAAGGATCATCTACTCTGCATAACCAATCATCCTATGAAGTTTCAACATCCTGGGTCATTTGGTTCTCGAGTTATTGATCGGAAATGGTTTTCCATGTTCAGGTCCCTATGACCTTGACCTTTAACAGAATGATCCCAAAATCTATAGGGGTCGTCTACTCTACATAACCAATCATCATATGAAGTTTCAATATTCTGGGTCAAGTGGTTTTCAAGTTACTGATCGGAAATGGTTTTCCATGTTCATGTCCCAGTGGCCTTGACCTTTAACAGAGTGACCCAAAAATAAATGGGGGTCGGTCATCTACTCTGCATAACCAATCATCCTTTGAAGTTTCAACATTCTGGGTCAAGTGGTTCTCAAGTTATTGGTCGGAAATGGTTTTCAATGTTCAGGTCCCTGTGACCTTGACCATTGGTGGAGTGACCCCCAAAACAACAGGGGTCGTCTACTCTATAGGTCTTACCATCCTATGAAATCTGAAGGTTCTAGGTCAAATGGTTCTCTAGTAATTGATCGGTTATGAAGTGTGACGGACGAACGGACAGGACAAAACCCAGTGGAGGGAGACATAAATATAACGAATGTTTGCATGGTATTGAGGGCAGTCAATATGTTTGTTTCTGAGGACCTCAAATAAAACAAATATTCAACTTGAAGTTCCATAAGGCTTTAAATTTTATGTTAAAAACAGATGAAACAGCTGACTAAATACATGTTATGCATAATTACATAGTTAAAAAAGTGCTATCTTTAAATAATACTACACATGAACTTTTACCATTTTTCACATCCTTGGTACGCGACTGGGTTTCGGAACCGCGACCTTCCGCACCGGAGGCAGACGGTCTACCATTATACTAAATTACTTCACTGGAAGTGGAATCGTGTGCCATGATAGCTCAGTGGTAGAGCGTTCGCCTCCGGATCGACAGCTCCGGTGTTTGAGCCCCATCGGAGAGAGAGACAGAGAGACAAAGAGACAGAGACAGAGACAGAGAGGTCACAGTTAGGCAGAGTAGCTGGTCCAGCGAAGAGACTTTGTTCCTGAAAGATAGATCTTCAGATGGCAGCTGGTCCGACGCAGAGAATTTATTCTTGGGAGAGTGTCTACAAATTACAATAAAGCACAGCTGCTGGTCCGATGCAATGAATTTATTGCTTGGCGGAAACCTTTTAATCAAGTTTCTTTTCTCTACAACCAATTTTCGGACTTTATCGTAGATTTTCATATAAAATTCATATTGTAATATCGTTCAGAAATTATATAACACAACGAGTTGAGCCAGTGGCCAGCGTCAAATTAGGTACAGTGTAGTAATACAAAATAAAAATCCTTATATAAGTAAGTGAAAATACACATACAAAATAGGACACAATAGTCAAAAATGATAAATAAAAAAAAATAACCACCTTCCCACATGAGGCTCTGATCTGGCCATTTCTTATTTTCACTCAAATAAGATACCCTAAAAGTTCCAAATAAAACTATCAAGTATTCATAAAATGCCAGCGGCATCAAAATACAAAAATAGTTCGGCAGTCTGAATGACCTATATCTCAATGAATGAAAATACCAAAAAATCTACAACCCTGATTAAAACACATATTCTTATTGTCTTGTATCTAGTCCAACCTGTAGATAAAATTCTCCTGTCAAGTGTGAATCACACAGGAATGTCATCACAATTAAATGAAAAGTTTTCAACATAGTGAAAATGGGAATGTTGCTGTTAAACTGTAAGGGCTGGAAGTAGCTGTGAATGGCAAGGCCGGAACAAAGGCGAGTAAAACAACCATCTTATTGGCATACTCCAAAACATGGAAAACAAGAAACGCGGCAATGCCACGAAACCAGGTTTTCAACACTTTTCATAAGAATAAACAAGAGTGCCAGAACAATATACGCCCGTCACAGCAAATTTCTTTACTCTAGCACCTGTATTTGCAGATGTAATTTTAATTTTGTGGTTGTTTAGTAATCATTGTAATTCTTATGTTTTTCTAAGTCCACAAAAAAACTCCTTACCAGGTAGAGATACATTAAAATACACCTAAAATTAGAAAGAAACAACTATGTTGTACCACAGAAAAGTGGTCTTGGTTTTTCCCTACGGTCAATTATAAAAAAGTTACAATATAAGTTATTTATAGTAACAACTAAGGGAAGTTAATCTTTAAAAAAAAAAAAAAAAAAAGAATTGTAAGTCCACACAGAAATCCTTACCAGGTAGAGATTGGTCAAAATACACCTCATAATTGGATGTAACATGCATGTTGTTCTACAGAAAAGTGGTCTCGATCGATTTTTCCCTACGTCTAGTAATGAAAAAGTTACAATATAAGCTATTTATAGTAACAACAAAGGGAAGTCATTCTAAACAAGGGAACTGCACAAGACACTTCGTCTCATGATGGTGTATAATTGTGCCAAGTTACATCAAAATCCCTCTATGCATGAAGAAGATATGCTCCGGACAAAGTTTTCATTCTTGTATCCTTTGGCCTCTAAGAGTGACCTTGACCTTAGACCTAGGGACCTGGTTCTTGCGCATGACACTCCGTCTCATGATGGTGAACAATTGTGCCAACTTTCATCAAAATCCCTCCATGCATGTAGAAGATATGCTAACCCTAACCCTAACCTAACCCTAACCCTATTTTTAGTAACAATGACCTTGACCTTGATCCCAGAAACCCCAAAATCAATCCCAAGCTACAACTTTATATATGTTTTCTATACACCAAGTTTCATCACGATAGCTCATTCCTAAGTTAAGTTATTGACCGGAAACCCTTTTTCTATTTTAAGTAACAGTGACCTTGACCTTGACCCCAGAAACCCCAAAATCAATCCCAGCCTTTGTCTTGATATAAGGTACAAACATACCAAGTTTTATTCAAATATCTTTACCGAAACAAAAGTTATTGACCGGAAACACCAGTTTGACGCCGCCCGCCCACCCGCTCGCCCGCCCGACCAACGACATACCCCTATCTAATAACTCAGGTTTTCGTTGAAAACCTGGTTAAAAATAATCATACCATATTATCTACGACCTGTATATCATCCTCATACATTTCCGATCCCAAGTCTTCAAAATAGTTTGTGTTTGAAGCCATGGTTCCTACAAAATGACAACATTGTTTATTATGTTACAGCATTTTCGTATTGAAAAGTTTATTATCGTTGTGAATTTTATCAAAACAATCCAAACTAAAATAAATCTGGAAATTGTAAATTTATTATTGAGAATGATGTCCACATTCGAATATATGTATATAAACATACAAAGTATATAATAATACCTTTATTACCTCTTATACTGAAAAGCAGAATATTGATTTCAAACATTACACAAGAACATTTTCTTCAGACATGACATTATACAATAAAATAGACATATATCTTATCTGAACAAGACTTTCACTTATAACTTAGTTATATATCATATGTTCACAGACATTTCTTTACAAAAGAGAGATATATATTTATCATATAATTATATTAGTTTGATATATAGTATTAGCTGGGGCAAAAGAAACTCAACTGTTTTTATCACTTGGAACTCAAAGAAGTGGGGCGAACCTTACAGTGAAGTAATAAGGCGCTGTCATGGAACG
This sequence comes from Mercenaria mercenaria, assembly GCF_021730395.1. Taxonomy (NCBI): domain Eukaryota; kingdom Metazoa; phylum Mollusca; class Bivalvia; order Venerida; family Veneridae; genus Mercenaria; species Mercenaria mercenaria. The sequence goes on along the minus strand of NW_026461367.1, from coordinate 44,260 downwards.
TCTTGTATTCTTCAAACATACAAACAAACATGATGCATGAATGCAAGAACATATTATATTTTATTATTAAATTGTGAAAAGTTTAAGTATGAGTCATCTATTGCAAGTGTTCTATAAAAAAATGGAAAACAAATTAATAGAAGAAGTCTGGTTCTTTGTCTGAATCGCAATAGTGAGAAACGAAAACCCTTCTCTTCAAAACAGCAGTCCACTGCTCATGCGCCCACTCTCTACAAACATAGTATTGGATAAAAAAATGCATTCGGGCGATTATTTGCCCATGGTTCCAGGCGTATCAAGAAAAACCAGTCCACATCTTCGTCTGAATCTGCAGAAGATCCTTTAGTTTTACAAGCCTTTCTTGACTTCTTAGTTTGGTACTTTTCATCTGATTGAGTTGTCGATTTCTTTGATTTTGATTTCTTGAATTCACAAGCATTCATTTCTTGCTCAGCAGCATTGTTTCAGGAGTATCAGTTAGAATTAATGTCTTTCGCGTCCTCCTGGAAAATTTTGTTGTCCTAGCTGGAGCTTTTGGATGTGGTTTTGTCTTTCACAGGAGTGTTATTGTTCATGTCACTTTCAATAATATGTGGTATGCTTCTTACAGCGTTGTAGTGAGCAATGGTGTCCACTCCCTGCAGTGCAAGATGTGAGTCTCCTTTGAACACAACACCAGGTCTCCCTGCATCCTGTGCTAGTGAAAACACACCATCATCACTATACTTATAGATAAATGCACATTTTCAGAGACAGTTGCATAAGGCAGACAATACTAAATCTGCTGAAATGTTACTATATTGCCTTTCAAAAATGTACTTTTTATATCTTCTTGTTTCTCATTGCCGTCGTTTGAAAATTCGTTATAATAATAAACATTGTTTGAATTTTTTTCCAAAACACACTTTCATAACTCATCATGTGAAATACCAAAGATACCTTCGAATGATAGACTCTTTCTTACGGCGTGTAACAGACAATGTCCATCACCTTCAGTATGAACAAGTTCCTGTCCAGATAAGTGAAGGTACGAATCAATAGCCTTCCATGGATCATGTTTCTCCAGCTGCAACATCTAGGCTATTTAATCTTTCTTCTCTTGTCTGGTTTACTTCACTAGCAGTATCGTTGTTTATAATTGTAGTTTGATATTTCCCGGGTCTGGTCTATCAGTAACATAACTAGGACAAAAGTCGTTGTCTGTGAACACACTACCATTGTATGGATGTATCCCCGAAACTTGAAGGCCAATCATGATATTTTCGGGTGTTGCAGCCTTTAGCCAACAATCTCTTGCAATACTAGGTACTAGTTCATATATTGTCATAGTTTTTCAAGGACTGCACATTATCCAAGCGTTTTGTGCACTGGATACATATTTCTTAAGAGGACCAAATACTGACCGATCTAGTGGTTGTAATGTATGGCTGCAATGTGGTGGAAATGATAACATTACGATATCATTATCTTTAGGAAAGTTTAGGAAAGGTAAGAGTCTCAACATTTATATGAGAATCATGGTTATCAAGCAATAATAGCACTTTCATTTCTTGAGATGGCTCCACATGTTTGGCAAAATGTTTGATGAACTTTATGATATTTTCTGCTGTCATCTAGCCTGACGGATGAGCTCAACCGATATCGCTGTAGGTCCATTTCTCACAAAATGGTCATGATATTTCACACTTGGAAATATGAACGTAGTTGGTACATTTTTACAGCGGCACTAACGTAAGGGAACCTATCTGCTTGACCCCTTCTAAAGCAACAACTTTCTGAGGTTTTTGCTTCCTCACATACCGAAATAAAGTAGTGGGTGACATTCCCGTCTCAGAAGCAACGGTCCGTATTTTTCTTCCACAAGATAGAACCTCGTGTACAGCATTCTGATGATCACACCTTTTAGTTTTTCGGATGTAATTGCGAACCATTGAAACAGAAATAAAAGGTAAAATTTACGTTGCAATTTAGTTGTTAAACGAACAAATTAGAGGATTGTCAGTTCAAAACTTTGCAGACACATTAAAAGACAAAAGAATTTCCCCTTTCATAGAATTTCTTCAGTTTTGATCTAGATTCTGTTGATTGGGAAGGAGTGCTATCTTCGCTATTTGATAGTTTATACAGACCGGAGCAAAATGGAACATTGCTCCATTATGTCCCTTCGCCTCTGTTTCATTGTGCCCAATTGCTCCAAACGACCTTGACCTTGTTTATGAGGTACATGATCGCAATAATGCATAAATCAGGATTTCCATAATAATCATTAAAGCCACTTTTTGGTGACAGCAATTCATTCTATACCGCAAATAGTCCGAGCTACTTCAAAAACATTGCAAGTTAACAAAATTTACTTACTCTGTTCCGAATCTCATATTTTCTTGTAGATTATTCTATTTGCTTTTTGCAAGACGTGTGCTCTCTGGACTGCAGAGAAAAAATGGTGGAATTCTAGAGCTTCGTTTTATGTCAGCTATTGCGTAATTTGCTACGTGACAGAAACAAGATGGCATTTGTTTCATTTTAACCCCGCGTTTCGATGAATTGAACAACAGACTAGTTTAAAAACCATGTATTAACGTTCTCATTTGGGAATTAAATGTGTTGATCATGTCAGAATATCATTTGTACAATGTTCTTGACACGCTTTGTTATATTTGTTATTTTATGTTTGTATTCTCTTATGCCCTCAGACTCATGGGCCACGAGATCAAATAAATATTGAAATCTTGTTATGTACCGGTCTCCCCTAATCGCAAATGTTTCGTGCACAGAAGTCATTAACCTTCAATTAATAGAATAATTATAATGAACTTGAATTCCGCAAAAAATAGATAACAATTAAAATAATAAATATCTTTTTGAATACGGAATGAATTGATCCCCTAAAATTGGATACAAAATCAAAGGCGGGACTTTGTCTGTGTTTGTTAAATTTAGCATGGGGGGCTGTGTGGGACTTTATAGATGTGCGTCTAGGGTGGAGAAAGGGTACATCCGTTGGAATAAATCTTTAATCCATTAGAAAAGCTTTTTAAAATTTTAAAATCAATACTTCAACTTCTATTGATTAAACTTTTAATTTTTAATATCGACTTTTAATTATGATATTATTAGTATCATGTAAGCTAATGGCGACAGGTGGTATGTTCTGTCAGATCATATGAGGAAATCAAACATAGGCTTTTTAAATTCATGGAAAATATCAATTTCTCAAAGTTCTCGAGATGAAAGATCGAAATTGCTGAAAATACCACAGGTGCCAGACACATAACCGAATATTTTACTTCATAGACCTATATATGTATATAATAGACTTAAGGTACCCAACGGAACAAAAACAGCATGCTGAACAAACAAGAACACTGCTGCAAGAATCGATCAGATCATGGTTTTCTCTTTGTGGTCGCCACTTCAATGCATCAATCCAAGCGTTAACACTTTTTATTTCATTAAAATCCCTCAAATAACAAAGAAATGATGAAAAGTTTCACTAAGTACCTCGATTGTCAATATATGTCGTTTTCGACGTCCATTCTATACATGTATATAAACACGATTTCTGATCGATTCCTACGAAATAAACAAGAAACGGCTAAAACTTCCACATACTTCCAATTAATAAATTCTTTTTCTGTCAATCTGCGAAGTATTATCTGAACAGAAGCCCTCTACAAACATAATTCATCTAAAGAGTACGAAGTTATTTAATTTGAGACAGTTATTGTATCCCCATGTATACTGTTCTGCACTTAATATTATGCTAGGACTTGATTGATTAAAACGATTGTCATCATTTACCTGTTTCATTATTGACCAATCGTATAACACTATTACTTCGCATCATTTTCCTGTCACTTCAGAATCAAAATGGCGAGCATTACTTGAGCTTTGCTTCCACGGGTGATATTTTCAGATGAATAATGTTTGTAGAGGGCTTCTTTTCAGTTAATACTGTAGGCGTACATTTATTAGCTCGGCAAAAATTTAGCGCAAACGCAATTTTTGGTGAAATATCTAATGCGTGGACGTGAATTAGCGCTCTCGCGAGATCGCTAATTTCTAATTTTAGAGCTGTCCGAGATGAGGCTCTCGGAGATTTACGGAGATTCACGAAGAATTTCGGAAATAAACTTAACCGTCGGCAATTTTTATGCAATGTGTTTCTGCTGTAATTATTGTAATACGAATCTAACTGTCGACCCTACACAACCTGAACATGTACCAAGTATGACTTTAAGATAGTGTGCCGTGATGATTCTTGTATTTTTTTCAATAATACTTTCAACTGTGATGTAGCTTTAAGTTTACGTACAGTATATAAAGTATAATGGGTCTATGACAAAACATCGACAGACAAAACATCGACACGACAAAACGCCGACGCGACAATTGATCGATGCGACAAAAGATCGACATGTCGCATAGTGTCGTGTCGGCATTTTGTCGCATTTATGGTCGAAAATAATTTTGATCATACGATTATCATACGATCATGATTTTGATCATACGATTATCATTCATAAGCATTTACGTGCTCTAAATGCCCTAAATGATCCGAGTATTGAACATCTTTACAATAAATTGACCGAAAATAATTTTATGATCATAATTAATAATTCATAATTTTGATCATACGATTATAATTTATAAGTATTTACGTTCTTGTAGAATTAGTCTAAAAGCACGTATAATCGAACGATGAAATGCTCAAGTATTGACTTTCTTTATCGTCACAAATCACAATAGAATGAATATTATTGAATACATGTACAAAAAGAGTGAAAACACTTTCATCTTCGTCCATAGTGATGGAGTTCGTTACTTCACAAAAAGGAAAGTTACAACTTGTGTTTGATGGATATATTTTTAATAAGGACAGAAGTCGTAAGGATAAAGTAGTAAAAACGTATTGGCGATGTGTCATACAAGAATGTTCAGGTCGAGCTGTAACCATCGGGGAACCACCGAATACCGAAGATGCCCGAGGAACAAAACGCTACACCATCACAGAGGATCTTAGAATTACCAATATCTAATAAACAAACTGAAAAAAAGCAAGAACTTATTCTGGAAGTAAACCATAGTGGCAATAAGCACGTTATTATTGTAATTTTTACACGCGATCAGTTTCAGGCCTGTACCACCATAAATAACCGAACATGAGCGAATATTAGTTTTTTAAATGTGTATTATATATTTTTGGATTAAATTGATCATAAACATCAAAATACATAGACGATCTTTTTCTGAATACATAATATTTTGATAAGTATACTAACTGAATTACATCTGCTGAAAGTTTTTACCTGTGAGATTCGTGTTCGTGGACTGAAATAAAAACATTGCAAACTTTGCGCTAAACAAGCTATCAAAGAACAATAAGGGAAGGCAAAAAACAAAACTAAAAATGAATACCTTCCTAGGAGATCAAAACAGGTGTTATTACGCCATGACAAGGTTCAAATTTCTTATAAGTTACTTGAAGGCTATCTATCCATCATGATATGATCAAAATTAACGACGTTTGAGACTATGTGGCGCGGCGTTACTGAAATTCTATAGTTTAACTACAGTAAGTATTCGGTGGTTATTTTTTGACAACTCGTAAAAAACGGTTATGGCGTTGATTTATAACAATAACTTTTAGGCTAATGTTTCCTTCTAAATAATCAAATAGTTAAAAGCCATAGATTTGTATACAGGGTTGTCAAATTATCTCTGTTTTATTGTTTTATGCTTTTGTTCATAATTACTAAATGTATACAGTTCAACAATTTATGAATGACAAATACATCGGTTTTAACGGTACAATGAAAACCAATCTATTTATATAAAGTTTGCTATGATCAAAGGAAATCGCATAACTTGAGCCGATACTGACATATATAATCCACTAGATAGACGTTTTGTTGTTTTGCCAATATCTTAAACCTTACCGAAATAATGTCCTTAATTTTGCAGGGTAAGGGAACGTATATCATTTTTTGTCATACTTCAATTAATTTGAATGAATTAAAACCATATTGCTATTGACTAAATTACAGATATTATCTTACGAATATGAACGTACAGAAATGCAGAAAATGAGCTGTTATCTGTGACATAGAATGATATTATTTAACACGAAACTTGTCTAGTATGTCCTAGTATGTCCAAACTAAGCTCTTTGTCATCAAAATTGAGTTGTTGTCACATAAAAGATATCAGTGTTGCACTTAATCGAACTGGTAGTAAATTTTGTGTCAGCTGTGTAAGTTTGGTCAGTACCTGACAACAATTTTCACAACTGCACATTTTAATACCACCACCCATTATCTGAACATTAACCGTAAATGTTCGAGTCTTAATCTTGACTGTCTGAAGATTTAGACCGAACCTTTCAGATATGTGTAAAAATTTCAAGGTAATTTAACCCCTGAAAATGAAGAAAAAGTGTAAATAAATTATGTGTCGATGTTTTGTCGATGTTTGTGTCGATGTTTTTTGTCGAGCTTTTGTCGCGTCGGCGTTTTGTCGTGTCGATGTTTTGTCTGTCGATGTTTTGTCGCGCTCCCAGTATAATATTGCCTACGTAACTGTATTGTCTTCTTGTATTTAATTATAATAATCTGCGTGTTTTATATGCTGTATACTGGTTATAATTGCTGAAATAAAACGAGATTGTCACACATTTCAATCATTGAATCCCCTTTGCCCTACATGCATTGTGTCTTAATACAAACGTTTACACCTTTCCGTAAACGAGCGACTGCAACAACGGATATGCCCGAAGGTGATACGGAAACCGATAACAACTTGATCAAATGTGAAAAAAACACAAACTACAAGCTTAAATATTTCATTTTGCATGATCATATATTTAAAATAATAATATGAACAATAAACAGGAATATTATAAGAACCTTAAAATATTAGCAAGCAGTGTAACTAGCGCAAACTCTCAAGAGTATTTATTTTCAACAGTTCGTAGAAAACATCATCAAATGAAAATTTACATGAAAATGCTTGGACAAATTAATGCGCGGACATGAATTAGCGCACGTGCGATAGCGCTAAAAGTGTTGTTATTAGTACACCGCTAAAATAAGTAAGCCTACAGTAGTTTATTGCCTGCATCATTATGAATCCATAGTCATCAATTTTGACTTGACTTAATTGCGCATTAGTTAAGTTTTTTTAGTTTGAGCAAGACAGTTGTGGGTTTGCAAAGATCTACATATATTTTCCTTTGTCGACTAATTATTTATCGAATAGATTGAAATTTGATATATGCTTCAACGTACTTTATATTGTGCGGCCATGCCTTTTTGTCCTACGTAGAGTGCGCATGCGCGAATTTACATCCGTAGCTATGTGTACAGGCCATCTGTTTTCCAGATTAATTTTAACTTTTTTTTGAATCGATAAAATAATTTAACTTTTTTAACAATATAGTATATATATATATTTGCTTTCGTAAGTTCAAACATTTACGTCAATAATTTGAGTTGGTCCCTCCTAAACACAATACTTGGCGCTGCCATATTTACTTTATAGCTTATATGCAAAAAAAGCGAGGCGAAATACAAAGATTGACGACATATCAACTTGAAAATAGTGCCTAGAGATAATGGATCTCTATATATTCTAGGACTACATATCGCATATCGTCATATCATAACGTTACTTCAAAATGAAGTTTACCAGATTAGCGTGACAGACTAGTTTTTGTATGTTTGCACCATAAGTCTACATCTTAATAACTTTTAGCGCTGTTTGGACAAATTTGCTTTGAAATAAAAGTCTGGTGTTTACATTGTATAAAGTAAATTTGTAATACCTTGATTCTGCTTCCTTTAAAATCCTAATATATATGTAGAAAACACCTTCACATATATTGCTACGCATTAGTAAGATCGATATACGTCACGAGCACCAGATTAAACCAGGAAAAAAAATCCACGGTGTTGGGAACCCAGTATTATACTAAATATAGTAACTGGGTCATTCGATTCAGATAGTTTTTACACTGGCACTAGAACCGCAAATTTAGCTTTGAGTGGCCTATTTTCATAAATATGTGCATTAGTTTTCAATTTATAAAGAAATATAAAAGAAATGGTGCCGTCTTATATATTACGTCCCATCCTCTGTTCTTATATTAAAATATGGTAATGAACGGAATCCGACATCGCTCCGTTTCGCCGGTCATAACTTTCCATAGAAATAAGCTATCGCTGATACTCATGTACTGATCGGAAGGTCTTACATTTATTTAACAATGACAACAAGAAATCCCCACCAAAGAACGCTATTTTTGAAGAAATCAAGCGAATTTTATCGCTTTCGGAATTATTTACATCTCGATCACCCATCAACTTCCGCTTTTACCAAGTGCGAGCGATCTCATTGGACGGAACAAAAAGAGTCAAATGGCGCGATATTTGAATGTAAAAATCCAAACAAACCAGAACAGTATATTTTTCTGTATAACTTCTTCTGGAAAAAGTCATGAATGAGAAAATATCCAGAACGATTTGTCCAACAGAAATAGTATAGTGGTATCCTGCTTTTATGAATAAAATAATATAATTTTTCAATTTGATTTGCCCAATCAATTACATCTAGTACTATGGCAAATCAAATTGAAAAATGGGTTCCAGAATTATGGCCGCTTAAAGGGCCAAAATTTGCTATTTTGATTTTTGCAGCCATATAGAAACTTCATTTATGGTTTGATTTGATACAAACTTGCCAGATATCTTTAACAACAATGTCAGATCAAATCATAGGTTCCGGAGTTACGGCCCCTGATTGACCCCTGAAAGAGCCAAAATTTCTTAATTTTTACTTTGTTGACACGATAGAATTGACATTTTATTTTTGATTTTAACCACACTTACATCCAACTTAAGTCACAATAAGATCTTGGTTCCTTTCGAAAACCGGCTAGATTCCATCAAGGGCTCTAGAGTTACTGGCCCTGAAAAGGGGCAAAGTTTTCTATTTTGGCCCTTTCAGCCATATAGAGGTTTCATTTATGCTTTGATTTGATAAAAAAAAATTGCATAGAATTTTTATATTGATGATCTCAAGGCCAAGTTCGAAACTGGATCGCGTGGGGTCAAAAACTAGGTCACCAGGTCAAATCAAAGGAAAAGTTTGTTTACACCCTAGAGGCCACATTTATGACCCTATATTCATGAAACTTGGTCAGAATGTTTACATGCCAAATTTAAAACTGGGTCATATGGCGTCAAAAACGAGGTCATCCGGTCAAATCAAAGAGAATGCTTGTTAACACTCTTGAGGCCACATTTTTGACAATATATTCATGAAACTTGATCAGAATGTTTATCTTGATTATTCCTTTTCCAAATTTGAAACTGGTTCATGTGGGATCAAAAATTAGGTCACCCGTTCAAATCAAAGGAAAAGCTTGTTAACACTTTAGAGGCCATATTTATGAACCTATCTTCATGAAACTTGGTAAGAATGTTTATCTTGATGATTTCTAGGCCAAGTTCGAAACTGGTTCATATGGGGTTAAAAACTAGGTCACCACTCAAACCAAAGGAAAAACTTGCTAACACTGTAGAGGCGACATTTATGACCCTCTCTTCATAAAGCTTTGTCATGTTTATCTTGATGATTCCAAGGCCAAGTTGAACAGTTGAGCGATAAAAGGTCATCATGAACCTCTTGTTTTATAACTTTTGAATACTTGGCGGATTTTCTTCAAATTAGGCGCATTTACCCCTAATCCTCGACTATGAGCCATTAAATCAGTAATCTAACCGTTTTTTTAAATCTTTGCCCAACGAAAACATTTTAATAAGCTGCATTAAACTTACATTTAGCATCAGTTGACTGTTACAAAAAGATATATTTAAGTTTGTTTCCTTGGATTCTACGGAAGAGCATAAGTGCCAGGTACGTTTTATTTAAAACTCGAAATTTCAGGTTACTAACTCGATATTTCAAGATACTTAACTCGAAAGTTCGAAATACTAACTCGAAATTTCGACATAGTAACTCGAAATGGAATCATCTACCTACACAGCCATATATTGTACCCAATATGTAGGGACTAGAACATATACTACCATACATCAATAAATGACCTACCATAGCTTCTAGAGCTACTCCAGATTTCAAACTGTATACGGGATATATACCTTCATTTACATGTATAGTATGTTCAGATGGTAAGGGCTCGAACTATGTCGTAAACCTTCCAGATATGGTCAAAATAGTGAAATATTCTAAGTTTGAATACTCCCCGGTCACCTTCTGACCTCTCCTCAAAATCTAGATCTGTCCGGGTACCCGATTTTGGTCAGACTCATAACTGCACGTTCATGCAGGGTATCTCTATATTTCTTTGCCATATGGGCTCAAATTAGGTCTAAAGCCTTCCAGACTTAAACATGGATGAAACAGTGGTATTTTGTATGAGCAAACGCTGCCCGGTCATCTTAATTATATGACCCTGTAGGGCTACCCAATGGATACACCAGGTACCTAATCTTGGCCAGGACGTATACATCAACGTAAGCTATTGTAGTTAGTAACTCGAAATTTCAAGATATGTAACTCGAAATTTCGAGTTAATAAATAACATACACCTGGCACTAATGCTCTTCCGTAGGGATTCCCAAGAAATCTTATGATGTTGAATTTACTGCCATTTTGACGATAGAGAAAATTTTGATAATGTGCACTGTTAGTGTGATTTTACTAATGTACACGGCAAATTATTTCATACTCCCGAAAAGAAAGTTGCGTTCTGATTTCTTGAGTCACTACTATTCTTTTTCTCCATAACAAACGTTTTAGAATGCATTTCCTTGTTATTATCCCTCTATGAGTACAAAGATTAAGGGATCTTCCATTACTTATTACTGATGCAATTTTCCTATCAAATGATCACCTCATCAAGACGATGTGCAGAACTCATGTCAGCTATGTCGGCTCAAGGTCAAGGTCACAACTCAATGTCAAAGGTTTGAGCCTTCCATTTTGTGTCCGCTCTGTGTGTCCTAAACCCCTTGAAGGATTTTCTTGACACTTGGGTCAAATGATCATCTCATCAAGACAATGTGCAGAATTTATGAGTCAGACATGGCGGCTCAGTCAAAGTATTGGTCACAACTCAAGGTCAAATGTTTGAGCCTTCCATTTTGTGTTCGCTCTGTATCTCCTAAACCCCTTGAAGGATTTTGATGACACTTGGGTCAAATGATCACCTCATCAAGACAATGTGCAGAACGCATGAGTCAGCCATGTCGGCTCAAGAGCAAGGTCACATCTCAAGGTCAAAGGTTTGAGCCTTCAATAAGTTTGTGTCCGCTCTGTATCTCCTAAACCCCTTGAAGAATTTTCAAATTCATTGATATCGTCAAACATGGACTATATAATATACTTAACAACGTCAATGCTTCAACCCTTTCGCTTTCCACAACAGCGGCGGGAGATATAGCGGTGTTTAAGACATGAAAAGCCATGATCTCCCTTGTTGTTCATTCTGTTCGTAAATGATATTCTAGACTTGAAGATTTTAATACTTTAACTGATAAGCATTTAGAATTGTTATCTATGTATATTATTAATCCCCCGCCGTGGCGGAGGGATTATAGGAATGGTCTGCGTCTGTCCTTCCGTCCGTAACAAAATCGTGTCCGGTCCATATCTCCTAAACCCCTTGAAGGATTTTCATGAAACTTGGGTCAAATAATCACCTCATCAAGACAATGTGCAGAACACATGAGTCAGCCTTTTCGGTTCAAGGTCAAGGTCACAACTCAAGGTCAAAGGTTTGAGCCTGCCATTTTGTGTCCGCTCTATATCTCATAAACCCCTTGAAGGAATTTTATAAAACTTGGGTCAAATGATCACCTCATCAAGACGATGTGCAGAACCCATGAGTCAGCCATGCCGGCTCAAGGTCAAGGTCACAACTTAGGGTCAAAGGTTTTGAGCCTTCCATTTTGTGTCCGCTCTATATCTTCTAAACTCCTTGAAGGATTTTCATGAAACTTGGGTCAAATGATCACCTCATCAAGACGATGTGCAGAACCCATGGGTCAGCCTTGTCGGCTCAAGGTCAAGGTCACAACTCAAGGTCAAAGGTTTGAGCCTTCCATTTTGTGTCCGCTCTATATCTCCTAAACCCCTTGAAGGAATTTTATCAAACTTGGGTCAAATGATCACCTCATCAAGATAATGTGCAGAACCCATGAGGCAGTCATGCCGGCTCAAGGTCAAGGTCACAACTTAGGGTCAAAGGTTTGAGCCTTCCATTTTGTGTCCGCTCTATATCTCCTAAACTCCTTGAAGGATTTTCATCAAACTTGGGTCAAACGATCACCTCATCAAGGCGATGTGCAGAACTTATGAGTCAGCCATGTCGGCTCAAGGTCAAGGTCACAACTGAAGGTCAAAGGTTTGAGCCTTCCATTTCGTGTCCGCTCTATATCTCCTAAACCCCTTGAAGGAATTTTATGAAACTTGGGTAAAATGATTACCTCATCAAAACGATGTCCAGAAATTATGAGTCAACCATGCCAGCTCAAGGTCAAGGTCACAACTAAGGGTCGAAAGTTTGAGCCTTCCATTTTGTGTCCACTCTGTATCTCCTAAACTCCTTGAAGGATTTTCATGAAACTTGGGTCAAATGATCACCTCATCAAGAACTCATGAGTCAGCCATGTCAACTCAAGGTCAAGGTCACAACTGAAGGTCAAAGGTTTCAGCTCTGTATCTCCTAAACCCCTTGAAGGATTTTCATGAAACTTGGGTCAAATGATCACCTCATCAAGACGTTGTGCAGAATTCATGAGTCAGCCATGTCAGTTCAAGGTCAAGGTCACAGCTAAAATCAAAGGTTTACCCTTTCACTATCCATAGCAGTGACGGGGGATTCAGCTGTCTTTCAGACTGCCTTGTTTTATTTGCTAATGATAACTATATGCTTTTTTCTAGGGACCCTGAAAGTTTACAATTATAATTAGATGGTATTTGCCAGTACACATAAAAGTGTAAGTATTTGAGAAACGTAGACCCAGTGCTGTAAATGTTTATTATATAAATGGTGAGACAATTGAGCAGGTTGACAGCTTTACTTAATTCGGAAATTAAGTAAATGTTTACAGGTAACATGTCTTATGCTGCAAAGGCTCTACATGACCAAACTTTGAAAACTGATCACATTCTGTTGACTCTGTTTAATAAAGTAAAATTTGATGGCACCGACCTAAGGATTTTTACTAAAATGCTCTTTCTTTAAAGTTGAAGTTCGGTCATATTAAGAGCATTAGAATATGAGTTTTTATTTCTAAACTATCTTTAAAATACCAAATCAAGAGCAAAAAAGATGCCCGAGTCGGGGATCGAACCAGGGCCGCCGCGGCAATAAAAACTTTCCCACTGTCTATATTTTTCTTTAAGATTCTTTTAATTTAAGAAACAATACCCTTGAAAATATGACTGTTTCTTGAAATATGCATTTTAATGACATTTAAACAATTTGATGTATTGCTGGTATGTTGCTTTATTTATGTTCGTCTGTCTTTGCCATTAATGTTTGTTTGTATATGACCAAAGGCATGTACTATGCTGATTGACAATAAAGTTGAAACTTGAAACTGTAGGGGTCTATAGATTTGGAAAATTTAGCCCCTTAAATGGTGTAAAATACTACTTAAATGAAACAATTGCATATTGTTCTCTGTCTGTCTGTGTGTCATAGTTGCCTAATCTTTTCAATAAAATATCAGTGCTTAAAGACTTTTGTCAGTGTATCAACCATTTATCCTATATTTTGATACGTATAATAGGTCGAAGTATGTGTGTGTGTTCGGGTTTAACGTCTTTTTCAACAATTTTTTCAGTCATATAAACGACGGTGTCTACTTGTAGCAGTGAGCACAATGCCCAACTTTAGTGACATGATACCCCACTCAGTCACATTATACTGACATCGGGCTGACCAGTCCTAGCACTACCCTCTTAATGCTGAGCGCCAAGCGAGGAAGCTACTAGTACCATTTTTACGTCTTTGGTATGACGCGTAAGGGGGATCGAACCCACGACCTCCCGCACTCGAAGCGGACGCTCTACCACTAGGCTACCGAGGCGGTTATAGGTCAAAGTAACGAAAGTTTATATTTGCGTTGCAGGTGAAGTCACCGCTGGGAAGCAAAAACATATTTTAGTGTATAGAAGCGTTCGAAATACAGCGTGACTAGGACGGAGAAGGTAACCCTTTAGAATGTCTGCTACGTATATGCAAAACACAGGGCATTAGTAGTGCACGGGACCACATTTGAAAACAAGCAGACGATTAAACACGCAAGTACCAAGGATCAAACGCCGCCTTTTCCTACTGACAAAGACGTTCATGACACCCAGAGAGCATTAGTAAAAGGAACAGAATTTTTATGGTAACACGTACAGGGGCTGTTCAAAATAATTTCTATTCATGTACATTTCATTAGGGATTTTTTTCTCTCTTTTTTTCTCTTTGTTCTGAAATATTGCAATCATTTACCCTTTTTGGTAAGTTTTTTTTGCATAAATAAAACATATTCATTAAATCAGTGTTGCATTATTGGAATTTGAGAATGAACTTTTCAAAGGTTAAAAGAAACGTTGCATGGTATTGTATTTAATGTATATATATTATTGCACTTATGATAAAACCCAGTACGATAGGTACTTTATAAAAAGACACGATTTCACGTTTTCTTCTAGACTTTTCTAATAATTAGATAGTAATACTCCAGACATTACTATAGTTAATCTAAGGGAAATAACTCTGTGAAAAAATCATCCAAATGAACATGCGAATGTCCTACTTAGAGTGAAGTTTCCTTGAATTCCAGCCAGTGGTTGCTGAGGAATACTCCGGACAAGAAATGTGCTCTAGTATAATACTGATATTGAATGACCAAAGGGCAATAACACAGTGAAAAATCATCTGACCGAACAGGAAGACAATATGCGCAACTCTTTCTGGGGACGAAGCTTCGTATGATTTTTTGCTGAATTCCAGCTGAAAAATACTCCGGACAAGAAAAAGTACTATAATAGTATACTAATGCTGAATAATCAAAGGATTAAAATATCATCCAGCCAGAACACGAAGACAAAAGGTGCATTCCCTTTTTAGGAGTGAAGTTTCGCTGAATTCAAGCCAGTGGTTACTGAGGAATACTCCGGATAAGAAATGATGTTATAGCATACTAATACTAAATATTCAGAGGGCAACTACTTAGTCGAAAAATCATCCGACCGGAACATGAAGACATGTGCGCATCTTCTCTTGGAAGTGAAGCTTCGTGTGAATATATGCTAAATTAATATTCCAATGAAAGGTTGCTGAGGCATACGCGAATTGCAGCGACAACTATATGCCTCCCCCTTCGGGAAGCATAATAAATGCATGCATCTCATTTTCACTGGCTCCCTGGTTTTTATTCATATACATTTCGAGTTAAAATTGAGGAATGAGACTTCCAACATCTTGAATAGGGCTATGAAGATTTTATGCATTGCAATTAAAAAAACAACAATTCAGTGAACATTTGCGGAGACAAGTAGGTATGTAATGTTGTGTGCTGTGACCTTGACCTTTGACCAAATGACCTCAAAAAACAGCAGACAATTACTGACTACATGCAACCTTTCTTTGAATTGTAAAAGCCAGTGTTCTTTCATTATTGATCAGAAACCGCTCCGTAAAACAAGTATGATATGACCCATCAGACAGGCTGCTGGTTTTTCATGTGAACTCATATCAACAAGAGTTGTCTCAACAATTCTTTTGGAAAAAAATGGCCTTTAAGGGGAGCGATGATCTAGTTGTTAATGTGTCGGCTGCTCAAACCGGGTTTTCCGAGGTCAAGCCAAACTGGGGTCACGATCAAACCTCATATGACACCAGTACCGGCTTTTCGAGGAAGCGGACTCGATAATGGTTAAAACAAGTCTGAAGCTTCCATCAAAAGTTAAAACAAGTTAGTACAAACTAAGGGACCCCTAAACAAGAGCTCCGCAAAGCGCGGCAAATACGCCCGAAATTCTAGATCAGAAGAGAAGTGCGTGCGTGCGTGTGTGCGTATTTGAGGGCGATATGTGACGGTGGGTGTAGGGTTGGGGGTTTTTGCAACGGCAGTTATGGACTATTAAGGCAAAGAAACTAAAAGTGAATTTGTTATTTATGTGGTGGGGGAGGGTAGAGGTTTAATGTAGCGTGTGTGGAGGGGTGGAGAGTAATTTGAATTATTGCACGCCTCAAATCGACTCATCACCACTCACCTTTATTCAAAAGTTAAAAGTCGATACCGTGAATAGCTCTGAAGTTGTACTCTGGACACAAAGTATGACGGAGAGAATTGACCTTGCTGAAACTTGACCTTTGGCCTACTTACCTGATTCACGCGCTCATATACTATGGCAGAAGAACATGTAGGTCAAATTTGACATTCCGACCAACGTCATGCGCTCTGCACATCGTCCCGTAGCCACCTCCCTATATGCTGAGGTTGAAGTAAATACCTCATTGATTACTAAATTATGCTCTGGACACAAAATGACGGACCGGTTTGACCTTAATATTACCTTGACCCTTGACCTACAGACCGAGTGCATGTACTCTAAACATCGTCTCATCGTCGCCAACCTTATGCCAAGATTGAAGTCAATACCTTGAACGGTTAAGTTATGCTCTGTATTCATGCACTCTACAATATTGTCTCGTCACCATCTACCTATATGCGAAGTTTTAAGTCAATACATTGAATGATTACTGAGTTATTCCCAGCACACGAAGTATGACGGACAGACACTGGCGCCATCACATATTGTATACGTATTTTTTTTCTAAAATGGGTTTATAAAAAGCTAGAGCTATAACCAAAGAGAAATAATTCTCACAGGCGTGACTGTTAAGGTTACGACTTATGACTTCCAGGCGTGACTGTGACCTGGTTGGTACACTCTCTATGGCTTCTGGATTAGATCCATTCTAGTGGAAACCCATTTAAACTTGATCTTAGACTAAATAACCCAGGACATGTGGTCTGCACAGTTGATACTAATTTTATGCAAATCTTCCAAGCGGTTTAGAAAATATGGAATAGACACAAAGTTAAAGTTTTTTTAGACCTTTAACTATGGAAAGCCAGAGCTGTCTTATGTTAGATGAATACGAGGTGTCTTCTTTATATAGAGAGTATCTTCTCAAGATCTTGTAATGTCTTGTTAATTACTGTGTTATCATGTTGAGTTGCAATGCTATCATGTCTAATGTATGTACTATTTTGTCAGTGTGACGTACTGTTTTGTTAAACGACCACCCTATTTTCTCAAAGCAGCATGCTATATGTCCACTTAACATACTATCTTGTCTGAGTGACATGCTATTTTGTTTAACGACCATCCTATTTTCTCAAAGGAATTTAAACTTTAAGATAACTATTGAAAGGGCTTTTATGTTAGAAGTATTCAAGCATTGCAATAATAATAACTATATTTGTTATGCATGATACATGATTATTTATAGTAATCATTTAACATTTTCATGATCATTGGGATTCAGTTTTACACAAAGCATTTGATAAATTAGCTAACAAAAAATCAATCTTTGTGAAATATATAGAGGATATTACATGAGTGTCTTTTCATATTGAATTTATTAAACGAGTTTAATAAAATTATAAAATGCGAGGCTCTGCCATTTATCAATTTTATTCAACGAGTTTAATAAATTCAATACGGAAAGTTACAAATGTAATATTCTTTTTATCACATGTTAACCTTTCTTGTCGAAACATCAAAAAACCGGCTTTTTTTTACTATATAAACTAGACAATTTGACCGACGTCGCCTTTACTATAAATGACGTCGACGTCAAAGCTTTATTACACTAGTGTATTATCATTTTTATTTAATGGCTTTATTACACTCCCGCGACGTCAAACATGTGATAAGGATATATATTATATAGACAAAGAGAAGCATATATTAGTTGTTTCCTTACATATATTTGTACAGTATGCTATTCGAATCAGCATTCCAGAAAATATAGTTGTGTTAAATGAAATCTTGGCGTTTTTTATCATCATTAATTTATTTAAATCTTAAAAAAGAAGAGATCCAAGATGGTCCAAGGTCGCTCACCTGAGTAGCCTACCATAACAGTGTAAACATGTTTGACCTAGTGATTTCATTGAGACAAATATTCTGACATTGGACCAAAAATGTGGCCTCTTGAGTGTAAACAAGCATTTTCTTTATTTGACCTAGTGACCTTGGTTTTGACCCCACACGACCCAGATCAAAACTCATTCAAGATTTCATGAAAACAAACATTCTGACAAAGTTTCGGGAAGATTGCAGCAAAAAAGTGGCCTCTATAGTGCAAACAAGCTCCTTTGATTGACCTAGTGACCTAGTTTTTAACCCCACGTGACCCAGATTCAAAACAATCCAAGAATTCATTATAGCAAACTTTCTGATTAAGTTTTACGAAGATAGAATCAAACATGTAGCCCCTAGAGTGTAAACAAGCTTTTTTCTTCGATTTGAACTGGTGACCTAGTTTTCGACCCCACGTAACCCAGATAAAAACTGACCCGAGATTTCATAGAAACAAACATTCTAAGCTTCATGCACATCAAATGAAAAATGCAGTCTCTATTGCATACACAAGGTTTTTCTTTGATTTGACCAGGTGACCTAGTTTTTGACCCCAGATGACAAAGATTCAAAGTTGACCTTAATTTTATCAAGGAAATCATTCTGATCAGATTTCACATATATCCAGTCAAAAATGCAGCCCCTATTGCATACACACACACACACATTTATTCTCTGATTTGACCGGGTGGCCTAGTTTTTGACCCCTGATAACCTATATTCAAACTTGATCTAGATTGCATCAAGACAAACATTCTGACTAATTCTAATGAGTTTCAAACTTAAAATGTGGTCTCTAGAGTTGTTAACAAGATTTTCCTTTGATCTGGCCTACTGACCTAACCCAACCTGACTCAGTTTCAATCTTTGCCTAGAGTTCACCATGATAAACATTCTGACCAAGTTTCATCTAGGTTGGGTCACAACTGTGGCCTCTAAGGTTAACAAGCTTTTTGATTTGATTTGGTGACCAAGTTTTTGACCCCGAATGACCCAGATTCAAATTTGACGTAGAGATAACCAAGACAAAAAAAGATTGGGTCACAACTGTGGCCTCTAGTGTTCACAAGGTAAATGTTGACGTTCGACGGACGACGCCGGACAAGGACCGGTCAAAACACCATGATGGCCCTATATAAAACCATTTGAAAACTTGATAAAATTCCATGCCAGGATGCTACTGACTAAGTTGGTGTAATTCTAACCAGATTATTTGAGATAAGCATTGGCATCTGTATGAAAAATTATACGTGTCTAAACTTTCTTTGCTAACGCTTCAAAAACAAAAAAGTAGGTAGATCATGGTAAAGCTACTGAAATCTGTATGAAAAATTATAAAGGTGGTTCAAATCTCTTTGCTGTAGCTTCAATAACAAGGAAGTAGGTCACTAGGTCAGGGTTAAGAATATTAAAGATGAGTATTGAAATCTGTATCAAAAGTTATACATGTGCTCAAAATTGCTATGCTGACACTTCAAAAGAAAAAAAGAAAAGTAGGTCAGTAGGCCACGATTAAGACTATTAAATATGAGTATCAAACATTATACATGTGATCTAAATTTCTTTGCTGTTACTTCAAAAACAAGAAGGTAGGTCAGTAGGTCACAATTAAGACTTTTCAAGACGAGTATTGAAATCTGTATGAAAAATTATACAGGTGATCTAAATCGCTTTGCTGCTGCTGCAAAAAGAAGTAGGTCGGTGTTAAGAATATTAAAGATGAGTATTGAAATCTGTAACTTCAAAAACAAGAAAGTAGGTCACGATTACGAGTATTCAAGAGGAGTATTGGAATCTGTTTCAAAAATTAAACAAGTGGTCCACATCGCTTTGATGTAGCTTTAAACACAAGAAAATAGGTCAGGATGTCATTGTTAAGAATATTAAAGACGAGTTTTGAAATCTATATATAAAAGTTATACACGTGGTCCAAATTTCTATGCTGTAACTTCAGAACGAGAAAGTAGGTCAGTAAGTCAAGATTCAGACAATTCGAGTATTGAAATTTGTATCAAACATTACCTCGTGATCCAAATTTCTTGGTCATTCCTTCAAAAACAAATATGTCAATGTAAAACCCGGGCAAGGCCTATATTGACCAGGGTCATGATTTGAACAATCTTGATAGAGAACCACTAGAGCATACCAAATACTAAATATCTAAGGTTTGGGCCTCATGGTTGAAGACAGGAATTTTTTAAAGATCTATCCCTATACAAGTCTATTTAAACCAGGTCCCCCGGGGCATTTTTAACCCCACTGGGAGAATATTTGAACAATCTAGGTAAAGGACTACTATACAATACTACATACAAAATATCAAAGGCCTAGGTCGTGCGGTTTTGTACAAGCAGATTTTCAAAGTTTCCTCAATATAAACCATGTGACCCCAAGGGCGGGGCAATATTTGACCCCAGGGGATAATTTTGGTAGAGGACCACTAGATGATGCAACATACCAAATATCAAAGCCCTAGGCCATGTGGTTTTGGACAAGAAGATTTTCAAAGTTTTCCCCCTATACAAGTCTATATAAACCATGTCACCCCTAAAAGGGTGGGACTATATATTTGACCCTAGGGGGATAATGTGAAAATTGTTGGTAGAGGACCTCTAGATGATGCAACATACCAAATAGCAAAGCCTTACGCCCTGTGGTTTTGGACAAGAAGATTTTCAAAGTTTTTTCCTTATATACGCAAGTCTATACAATTCATGCGACCCCAGGGCGGGTCCATAGTTGACCCTTGGGGGATAATTTGAACAATCTAGGTAGAGGACTACTAGATGATGCTACATACCAGATATCAAAGCCGAAGCAACCAGAGTTCTGTATGGAACTCAATTCTTAGAACAATGTTTAAAGAAGACAAAGGGATATCCCTGTGAAGTTTCATCAAAATTTGCCTGGTGGTTTAGGAGACGTTGTTTAAAGGAAAATGTTGACGGAAAATCACTGACCACAATTCAGAACTGTGTCAGTGTTTATCTTGACGATTCCTAGGCCAAAATTAATCAGGGCATAAAAAGTGTTACATAATACATCTCTGATTTGAGCATACAAAATAAAGTTTAATGAGGATAGTGTCATAAATATAGCCTCTAGGGTGTTAACAAGCCTTTCCTTTGATTTGAGCTAACAAATTAAGACAAAAACTTTTGTTTCTTAAAGATTTATTTCCTAAGCTTAGAACTAGAAACTGATCGTGCATAAAAAGTGGTATATTCTCTGCAAATAAAACAAGAGATGTCTATTGACAATTTGCTAAACTATCACAGCTTTCTACAAGATGTTACATATACAAGTGGGCCATAACGGCTCTAAGTCACTCAACTGACTGTTGGATTACATTCGTATAGTAGAAAAACATTAAACAGGTTAAGTGCCCATATTTTAACAAATTTATGAAAATGACATACAGACGAACTTTGATGAAGATCTATTATGCCATTCATTAAACGTTGTTTAAAGGTTTTTCTATATTTAGTCCCTTAATGAAGCAGAGTGCACCCATTTGAAAACAAAACAGAAGACCTTATAATAATGCTCCAGACCAAGTTTGATGAAGATCCATCCAGAGGTTCATGAGACGACATCAAAGGGTTTGTCTATTTTAAGTTCCCCGCTATAAAAGTGGCCAAGTGCCCAAAGTTTGACAAACCAGAGAGAAGACCTTGCCAGAATGTGGTGTGATTCTGACCAGCACTTTCACAGATTTTTTAAGTTAAAATGCTTATGACGAACACCGGCCCACCTACTTTATACTTACAGCTCACTATTTAGAAAGCTCAAGTGATCTAATAAAAGTGTGAAATGTAATGTAGAGTTATGGCACCTGGCTTAGAGCAGTAATTTTATGATGCATTAAACTTGCTAGAGTTTGAATAGTAGCTGAGGAACCTGCATTCACGCAAAACTGTAACCTAAATTTCAATGTCTATCAGGGCATACAAATTGTAAGCCATGGTTATTAAACCTGCCCTGTGATCACCTGTTATAATGCAAGACTTGTGTGTTGAGTTTAAAAACATTTGGTCCAGTAGTTTCTGAGAAACATGCTTACATATAAATTTTCCACCAAAAAAGGTTATTATAACCTAAGAAAAGTAAAAATGTTAACAAAATGTCAACATGGAGTTTAAAAAGGTGGGCAGATACAAGCAGCGGTGCCACAAATTAGTTTACAGTTATACAAAACTGATTTCTAAAAAAATATAACAATGATATTCTGGTCCATCTAAAGTAAAATACTCTTTTCCACTTAAAAAGGCTTATTTTTTCCATAGAAATATTTGCACTGATAAAAATGTAAATTGCTTTTATGTTAATACAATATTCACCAATGCTCTATTCATTTAAGCTAGAACAAAGAATATGGATGTAACCTATCTGAATATGCTTTTTATATTCATTTGGCAGTAACAAAGCCTATTTTGCTAATGAAACATACCAAAAGATCAATACTAACATAATATAAACAATAATTTTATATAGTTTATTTTATCGACGTTTTGGCACTACCGTCGAAGAGTGACCTTGACCTTGGTTAATGTAACAGATGTTTTCCCTAACTGGCAATTGAAGCAACTTCTGACAGTTTGTTTTAGTAGCATTTTATAAATCATCATCCATGAAGTTTTGGAAGTATTTCCGAAGTATTTTTTCTGTTTGAATTCAAGCAATAGTTGCTTACATTACAAAATTACACAACCTGTACATGCAGAGAGAGTAGCTAAACTAGGTAATAAACTATCAGTGCTTCCTCCACCATTTGCAAATAAAACCATATATCTATTTGCAAGAAATGATATTTAAAGTGTCTGTATTTCTTTTAAATACAGCAGCACCTGTTTCACAGCTACTGTTCTTAAAATTGCCTAGTTAAAACTGTATTTGGGAAAAAAAAAAAAAAATTCAATATTACCAGCTATCTGTATGTGTAACGACTGCTGTTCTTATCAAAAAAGATACTAAGATATCATTTAATTTCGCGGGTAAAACATTTTGTGGTTTTGCCTAAAATGGCTGTTTTGCTGGGATTTGACTCTGTGGGTTTCCACTCTTCAAACAATAGTGAAACACTTCTTGTTTGTTAGGATTTAATTTCAGGAATTAACACAACCTTGAAAACTGCTCCCTCCCCCCCCCCCACCCCCACACACATGAAAATTAAAGTTCTTTAAATACAAATCCTTCAATTGCCTGAACTGTTGTTCAAGTGATTATAAGTTTGAATATTACACAAATGTACTGAGGAAGTTATGCACAGAAAATAATGGAACATGGCACTGAATGCAAAAGTAAAACAGATTTATTTACATCTAAGAAACAGGCTTCGTTTTTCATTTCCTTATTTTCGAACTGCATTAAGAATGGAAAGTCTAGTTTCTTATGTCAGCTTGGATTTTGAAAAGTGCAAATGAAGTCTAAAATCAGTACCATAAAGCCAGATAACTCTGCCTTATTTACAAATAACTTGCTCAAATTTCACTCTATTGACAAAATATGACAAGAGGTTTTGTTTTGTTTCATTCAAAAAATCCTTTCTGGTGGAATGTACAAGTAATCAAAGAAAAGAAATACATAAATATTTATTCATACATTAAAAATACATCTTGTCTGACTATATAGACAAGCTGCTCTAACAAGTTTTCAGTGGTTTATACACGTTTCATAGGAACAAACTTTTAAATAATTTTTAAAAATATAATCTGACAAAAAGCAAATAATCACAAGATTCATTCAGAGAAAATATGTTACAATCATAAAAGGCAGATAACTTCATTTCATTCATGAATAATATGCTCAAAATTCACTCCATTGGCAAATTATGGTAACAGGTTTTGTTTTTCATTCAAGAAACACCTTAAGGTGGAATGTATAAGTGATCACAGTAACGAAAAACATAAACATTCATTTATTCCTTTAAAAAATACATGTTGCCTGGTTATTTAGGCAAGTTGCTCTAACATGTCAATCAGTGGTTTATACTCGTTTCAAGAACAGAAAGTTAAAATGATTTTTAAAAAAAAAATATGACAAAAAGCAAAATATCATGAGATTCATTCAAGAAGAGAGAGAAAATAGAATAAACTAGGTGGGAAAATTTTATTCTTACTCAGTACAGTGTGTAACATGTAACATATAAATAAATAAATATCTCTATTTCAGGTGCAAATTCCTCTTAACCAGAAACAACCAAAGCATGGCTTTTTTATTCATTACAAAAATATACACTTATTTAAAGCATAAAACCCACAACCATTTACTGTTAAAAATATCTACCAGTATATTAATAAAATGCTGTTCATTTACTTTTATTGTAACAAAAAAGGAAATATTTTATAATACAAAATAACAAATAAATTGCACTAAGGAAAAAACATATTCAATGTAAAAACTAAAAAGACAACAAAATTAAAATAGTACTCTAATCACCAAAGACTTTCATTAAAACACCCAAACTCGATCTACATTTGTAACATGGAGGTAATCACTTCCTTATAATATTGATACTTGACAGCTTAAACTCTTTTGACCATTTAAAAGACCATTAGGCAAGTGACTGGAGTTTTCAAATACAGCAGACCAGTTTGTAACTCAATAATTTCTCACATGAATTCAAATTAACAGAACATTTGTCTGCAACATTTTTTACCATTTGTACATGTTTTACTGAAAACAACACATCAGAAAAGCAAATCTCCCTACAAAGGCAGGTATTTTGTTCCAGTAAGATAAAATCCTTAGCATACAAACCTCTACAGAGTAACAATATTTGTGTGTTCTCTCAAGGAAGTTGTGCAATGTATTTCATACACTGATCCAGCTGTATTTGGTTCCATATTTATTTAACTATGAAATGAAGGGTTACACCTATATTAATCACATTTCAGGTACACATAACTTCAAATACTATGAAATTTCATGGTGTTGACCAAAAGGACCGATTCCTGAAGAAAATGAATTGATGGATTTCAAATTTTGAACATAAAATGAACTGAAATAGTTGTTTGTGTGATTTGACTTTGGGGATGACAAAGCCATGAAAATTAATCCCCCGTAACTATTAATTGGTTTCACAGTTACTGTAGTGTATCATTTCTAGCCCACACGTTTTCAAACTAATTTATATTACTTTTAACCCTTAGCCTGCTAAATTTCTATAATGGACTGGTCCATCATTCAATTTGGGCAATACCATTTATTATTCGAAGGGGTGTTTACTGAAAATTTACTGACTGAATAGCGAACAGTGCAGACCATGATCAGACTGCACGGATGTGCAGGCCGATCTTGGTCTGCACTGGTCGCAAAGGCAGAATAACTCGCCGCCAGCAGGCTAAAGGTTAATATCCGAAAATGCTGAGATAACGTGATTTTGAGATGAACATGACACAATATAAATTAAGTTAATTTGATGGGATTTTGACTAACATATGGAATCAACTAAGTTTAAGCTGACAAATAAAGTTTAAGCTGTCAACTGATGCAATTTATAAATGTCGAGTAAAAGTAATCTATTGCTACTTTACAAAACAAAGCAAGTAACATCACAACAAACAAACACGAGTAAAACAGCAACAACAATATATAGTGAAAGAATTTGTTTTTGCTGCCACAAAACTGTGATTTTGGCCAAAATGACTATTATCTATCATGTGTATGTCAACTTCTGTACATAAAGTGAATGGGAATTCCACTTGTTAATCAGGATTTAATTTTGCGGATTAACTTAACCATGAAAATTACTTCCCCACTAATGTTAATGATTTTACAGTGTTACTTCTTGAGTATATGTGTTTCAAGTAAAAAGAAACAAACTTAAGTAAGTGGTACATGTTTCCATTTCAAATCAAATACAGAAGTCCATTGTCTAAAACTAAAATTCATTTGTAAATGCAGTAAAAAAGTTTTAATTTTCAACCCTACACACAGAATTTGACTTAGCCATTTCTGACATGCAGTCTCCACTTTGCATAGTCGTGTTCCCTGTATTCTGTATATCTTAACAGTAAGTTCAATCTTGAAAAACAAAATGACTAAATTCAAATGAATGTATAACAAACGCTATATAACAAACACTATTTGTCCATAAAAAAGTATCTCTCATAAAATCTCTCATAAGCTATTGCACAGGAACTTTCGAACTTCATGACCATACTCAATATTTCAATGCAAATCTTGTGATCTAGACTTTCCAGCAAATCTCAAAATCCGAAAAAGCAATAATAAATGCAGGACTTTCTTAATAGTCAATCTTTTTGCATTAATTTTACCTTCAAGTTGTTTAAGTTGGCACTGTCTGGACATGACAAATTGTCATACAAAACAAATTATTGTCATTAAATCTTTATCTCCTATTTCTATTTACAATAATGTGCCAACTGTGTTCATCTTTAAAAGTTTTTTTTTTGCAATACTTACAAGCATCTAATATTCAATGATCATATTTACAGACAGAAACACAAACTGTCACATGCAACATTTATCATATCACATTTTTTCAAAAGATACGATCACTATTTTGAGAGTAGATTCACAATTTTCATATAAAGTAAACATTGGAAACTTATTTTCGGTGAATTTTCAAGATATAATGTAAATATTAAAGTCAGGACAGAGTTTACGTTTATATTGGTTGTACAACTCCTGCAACTCTGTAAGTGCAGACATGCACAACATCGACAACAACTATACATTACGGAAGTTCCGTATTCCTAAACAACCCTGTGAGGATAGGCTGGGATTACTGAAGTATTTAAGCGGCATCAAATATATGTTAAGACATGCATAAACGATGTTGTAAACTTACTTATTTCACTTAAAATTGCAATTTTTCATGCCTGTCATATTATTTCGTGTTATCGATCCGCAATTTTGGGTTAGTATAACCTCCATAAAAAAATAATTGTTTTTAAAAAAAATTATTGCTGTAATTTTGTTTTTGTTTAGAGTATATTATTACTTCATATTCATGATTTTTTTTTTTTTTTTTTTTTTGATTTAACGTCGCATTGACACATGATAGGTCATATGGCCACTTTCCAGCTTTAATTGTGGAGGAAGACCACAGGTGCCCCTCCGTGCATTATTTCATCACGAGCAGGCACCTGGGTAGAACCACCGGCCTTCCGTAAGCCAGCTCATTTTTCATTGTTTCTTCTCTATTTTTTTCTTTTCTTTCTTCTTTTGTATTTATTTTTTTTTCTTTCTTTTCGACATTTCCGCGCACCACCATTAATTCATCGTTTAAGATTATACAAACCAAAAATGGCGGATCGATAGCACGAAATAATACGACAGGCATGAAAAATCACTATTTTAAGTGAAATAAGTAAGTTTACAACATCATTTATACATGTCCTAACATATATTTGATGCCCCTTAAATATTTCCGTAATCCTAGCCTATCCTCATAGGGTTGTCTAGGAATACAGAACTTCCGTAATCCTAGAATCGGAGGCTAGGATTACGGTACACGCCATCCACCTGAAATTTACTCCACTATATTCTTGGAAGATACAGGTTTTATTTAAGATACTAAGCTACAGTACCTTGTATTGAAAATAGTTCAATCCTCATCATTTAATATGTCTAAAAAATGTCCCATACATACTACACACGGCTAATAGCATTACCGGTACCACCACCCTTTAATGCATACATTAATCTATCTGATAGTGTTCGAAAGTACTCTAAAAATATCTGTTACCACTTTAAGTAAGAAAGCTGCATAAGCATGTGATACTAGTAAAAAACTAAAACCTGTGCAAAATATCATAAAGCGTCCTCTAGCCACTTGCACTATGTGTTGTCAGTTGCCATACAGGCTTGCTGTCTTCCATGTATCACAGATTACAATGTGGATTTCATATGTTTGTATCTCAAAACAAAATTGTGTGGGTTTATTCACACAGTTCCTTTGACAGAAAAAAACCCATAAATTTGGAATAAAAAAAATAAAAGAACAAGAGCTGTCTCCATAGGATGACACATGCCCCCGATGGCACTTTGAATGAATAGTTATGGCCGATGTTAAGAGTTTAGGACCTTTGACCTACGGAGCTGGGTCTTGCGCGCGACACATCGTCTTACTGTGTCACACACTCATGCGTAGTTATTTTAAAATCCATGCATGAATGACAATGATATGGACCGGACACGCCCATCAATGCACTATCATGAAAAATGACCTTTGTCTAAGTGTGACCTTGACCTTTGAGCTACGGACCTGGGTCTTGCGCGCGACACGTCGTCTTACTGTGGTACACATTCATGCCAAGTTATTTGAAAATCCATCCATCGATGACAAAGATATGGACCGGACACGCCCATCAATGCACTATCCTTTAACGTCTAAGTGTGACCTTGACCTTTCAGCTACGGACCTGGGTCTTGCGCACGACACGTCGTCTTACTGTGGTACACATTCATGCCAAGTTATTTGAAAATCCATCCATCGATGACAAAGATATGGACCGGACAAGCCCATCAATGCACTATCCTTTAACGTCTAAGTGTGACCTTGACCTTTGAGCTACGGACCTGGGTCTTGCGCGCGACACATCGTCTTACTGTGGTACACATTCATGCCAAGTTATTTGAAAATCCATTCATTGATGACAAAGATATGGACCGGACACGCCCATCAATGCACTATCCTTTAATGTCTAAGTGTGACCTTGACCTTTGAGCTACGGGCCTGGGTCTTGCGCGCGACACGTCGTCTTACTGTGGTACACATTCATGCCAAGTTATTTGAAAATCCATCCATCGATGACAAAGATATGGACCGGACACGAAAATTGCGGACCGACTGACCGACAGACGGTTCAAAAACTATATGCCTCCCTTCGGGGGCATAAAAATACAAATTAAAAATGATTTTAGCATACATTAGCCAGCTAAATGCACATAATACATCTGGTTGCAGTACCAAGATATTTCTATATTTGCATAATATAAACAAAAGCCTGTGATGAAAGAAATCAGTTACCAGTAATGCTAATTAAACTTGTAAGTATGCACTATAAAATATGACAAAAAAGGTATATTTTAACAAGAAATCTATTCTTCCTTAAAGTTTTGTGTAGTAGTAGGCTTTGGCATAGTCATGCTCTTCAATGGATGCTCCTCTCCTCCAGATCTTTCCGAAACATTAATTTCTGGCGCTTCTTCAACCAGCTCGCAGTAGTCAAGGGAATTCGCTTTGTAAGTGTAGAACTTTGACATTATCATAAATATGATAGTGTCAACAAACATGAGGGTAGCAAATATGAAGAATTCAACCATCTAAAATACAAAAAAATATCAATATATAAAAAAGTATTTCTTAAATTAAAACACATCTACAAAAGTGAGTCATATATCCAGTCTCGGAATGCAACCTTACCATTGGTCAATAATTCTAAGGTTGTGCTCAAAATGAACTAATCAGATGCTTGACTTTTGAGGCTGATCTACAAACTCATGACCAAAACCAGTCCGAGAATTGAGACATTTACATGACAATTGTAGCACTTAATCACTTCTGCACAGATTCAAAATCTACTTTATCAAAACAGGCACCAATATACAGAAAAACCTTTCTGACAATATCTAAATGAGTTAATAAAATATGCCACAATATGATAAATAAATTTGAAAAATTATAAAGATTATTCATTACACTGACTGAATATCTGTAAATATTATTCAATTAGAAACATGTGAAATATAAGACATTAATTTTCATAGTAAGCCCGTTCTTGTTGAAAGCCTGAAATAATTTTAGAATGACAAAATGCAAGTACAGGTATTCTGTCAAACCCAGATTCATAAAGAATCAGCATTGCAATAAACAGCTTAAACCTCCATACGTATTTACAATGCAGGCCCAATACAGAACAAGATGTGTATCCACAGGACACTGGTGCTACATGCTGAATAACTATCCTATGACCATCAGATGTTTGATGACTCCTGATCAAATACATTTTGAGACATGTGCACAACACAAATTTGAATGGACAGACAGCTTAAAAAAGACAAGGACAAATCTAAGTGCCTCCACCTCCTGTTCATATGTTTATACATTAAAGATGATATAAGTTAGATAAATGACTATACCTGTGATGGTATCGAGTGTATATTTGCCACAATTATCACAACCAGATCCCCAAATGACACTGTAACCAGCCAAACTGCTTGAACAACAGACTTCAGTGATGTTGGTGCCTATTTAGGAACAAATAATACAGTGAAGCAAGTCTTGCCTGGCAATACAGGTGTGTCAGTCGTACAGATTTCTATTCCCTTCTGCCGTTGTTTTGTGAATCCACATCATCGTAATTTATTTCAGGTTTTTTTTATGGTGCAGAAAAGCACCTAGTGCCCATAGCTGCAATATCTCAAGCAAAGCTAGACCAGTATCAGAGAAAAAAAAAAACATCATCCTTCCACTTGCTACAAAAGCTTCCTCACAAGAAGGGACTCTATATTCAGAGTTTCAAGCCCAAACCAGTAAGATTCTACCTTTTACCACTCATGCTTACGGGCCCTAGTTCAACTCCTGTATTTTCCAGTATTAACACTTCTTTTGATTGGACATCAGCCTTTCAGAAAGTGGAGCCAGAAATGGACAGACAGGGACTTTGTTAACAGCAACCATTACTCACATACATTACGCACAAGATGTTTAACAGTAATTTTACAATCATTATGGCAGGTAAAACATGTGTATGCTACATGACTTTTTATTAATAAAAGAAGAGCTTTACTTAGATTACTGTGCAGTTCTTGTAAAATACCAAACAACAGGAAGAAGTTCTGACTTGGATAAAGTGTTAGCTATAAGTACAATGGCATGATTGCATCATATTTAGGTAACAATTGCACTTTCTTATTAAACAGAATTTCTCTTAGCAAGGTATACTGACATATGAGTGATTAGAATATTCTGTTTCTTCACAACTGAGCTAATTTTAAAATGAAATTCTGTTTAAATTACTGTAACACTACTAACCAAAATATCAAGGGAAACTTGTGACATTATTCTAAATATTACCTGGGAATAGGCAAAGGACAACCCACTAACTGAGAACAGTACTTCTCCAAGGGTGATGAGTATATACTGAGGTATAAGCCACATCATAGAAACTGTGTTTTCTGTTACATCCACAAACAGGTGAACAACAGACTGAAATTGTAAATGTCCTTAATACCCTAACAGTTTGTGTTCAAATGATCAATCTGACATTAATTCTAATGAAAAGTGCTATAATTCAAAAGGTTACTCATTAATTACAACTTTACAAATGGCTAAAATAGATGATTACAATGAAAATGATAAAACTGCTAGATCAATTTACTAAACCTACAATCTTACTCATAAAACAGATGTTCAAATGTTAACCTAGTGTTTTTTAAAATGGCTAACTTCCGCAGTTACCTCAACAAGATGTGTATGACATATAAATTTAAAGGTTAGCCTACTGGTAACTTCAATGCTTAAAACTGCCGGTAACACTAGTCGAAGTGGCAAGAATTAGAAGTTAATCATAATTTTGTTCAAAAGGTTGAAATGCCAAATCCTGAATAAGACAATGAGAGTGGCATTGACCTGGACAGAAATCATATACAGTCAAACTTTGTTCACTCAAACTAGGATAATTAAAACTCCACCCTTCACTCGAACTCATCGTCAGGCCCCGGCAAAATCCTTGTATAATGTACATTGATGACTCGAACTACCGATAACTTGAACAAATTGTGTAGGTCCCAACGAGTTCGAGTTAACAAAGTTCAACTATATTGCAAATTTGGACTTTTTTTTTTCTCAAAATGTTTGATATGTTTCTTTCCATTTCATGAAAATGTAAGAATTCATGAATCAGTAAGTTAAAAGGACTTATTAATGTCTGTATAATAAAATGAGAATAATTACCTCAGTCCCATTGTTGTGAACATAGGCTGTATAAACACCACTGCTTTAAGCGTAAATTCTGACTAGTGTCAATCAACTTTGAAAATACTACACTCAGTTCATATATCTTATATCTGGAAAAAAAAGATATAGAGATTAAATAGAAAAGTCAGAGAGATTTCAATGACAGAACATCTTATTAAACTTGAGGTCATGGAAGTGTTAACCAAACTCCTCAGGTATTAACAAATTCATGAGCATTTGAAAATTTTACAACATCAAAACCTCTTTGTATCCATTGCAACATGAAATTCATTAATGCACTCAGTGACATTTACTAAATGATAAGAATTTTACTATCATATTTTTTATTAAGAAACTTTTGCACATTATGTTCAGAACTACAAAAATATAAAAGTACTGAATGAAGTATTGCTTTGCAATATACAAAGTCCTTTCCTGGAATGTGACTAATGATCTCAGCTGCTGTATAAGCTAATAATGTGTATACAATATAGTGCTTTATATAAAATACATTTGAATATTGTTACCTCAGTATCAGTTAGCTCGATATTCCGGTTAGCACAATATGTTTTAGTTGGTCCAGACTTTTCTCTATACATTTTAATGGTATTGTTTATCATTAGCTCAATGTAATTGGCTCGATTATTTTGTTCAGCTCAATGGGATTTTTCAGTCCCGTCAAATTACCTGTATTGTTTTTACACCTGGTTCCGTTGATATCACATCATGTCAAAAATATCAAAGTTATTTGCAAGGTATGAAAATCAACCCATTGTTGTTGTCTGGCGATGTATTAATAATAATCAGGTTAGTTTGTGTGTGTGTGTGTTTTTTTTTTTTGTTATTTAATCTTTAATCCAATTTAAATGTTAGAAAGTTTGCATTTAATTCTCAATAATTAGTCTAAAAACAGCGTGCAAGTGGGCAATCTGTTTTCCAGTATAACAATATTTCAACTGAGTAACAATATGTGTATTTAAATGACACATTTTTGTTATTAAAACCCATTAAAAATGACGTATTTACATTTTATATTATTTCTTTCCCCTTTCAAACCCTCTTAAAGAAGCATGTAGTGTAATGACAATATTGACGTCCTACACAGACACAAAATATAGTCCCAGATAGACGATATCATTACTTCAAACTTCGGATACGCCAATGAAATTTTTGCAGTCCCTTGAATATCGAGGTAACGGTATTTGACTGTATGTTATAATTCACAAAGTTTTGATTAAAATTTGCACATATCAATTGTTGATAGCTTGTAACATCTATAAACATGGACAAAAAAGCTAGAATAATGAAAAGAGAAGTGACCTAAAATATTTTAAAGACTGGTCTGAAAAAGATCAATGTTGCCTTTTAGCCTCTAAGTGTGACCTTAACCTTTGAGCTAAGGATCTGGATATTGTGCATTACACATCATCACACTGTGGGGGTCATTTGTGCCAAGAAACAGAAAAAATTCTATTGACTTCCAAGTGTGACTTTGAGCTACAGGTCTGGAAGATCAGGAAAACATGTTACCTCATTTCGGGGAACATTTGTGCAAAGTAATGCCAAAATCCCTAAATGGATGGTTCGAGTTATAGACTGGACTGGAAAAAAGCCCTATACGCATGATTTGACTTCCAGACTAGGAAGGTGCCTAGACGAGGTAGGTGTAAGGGTTTTGCACAAGATAGTCGTTACCTAGCAAGCTCAGATATTGTGCATCATTCCAGCTAATTTTTTACCAAGAAAACTGAAAATCATGGAATTCCTGCATAATTCTGAAAATTTGTGTATCTCCATCAAACACATACCGCAGTGGTTCCACCTCCATAAAATCTGTTGCTTTAAAAGGGGTCACATTAAAATGTATCCCTATATCTGAGGACGACAGAGCATCTGCACTTGTAGATATAATGGTGAGAGTATCAACTAGATCATCTATACTAAACATACTGAAAGTATACACATTTCAATCTGTTCATAAAAAGCGAAAAAATGACTGTATCATACAATATGCAGTATAGAAAATCTTTAATAGCAAAATCTTAACAGTTCTGAGAAAATATAAAAATATGTAGAAATTATAAAAAGACGAGAAATAAGAATGTTATATAACAATCTCAAATGCTCCCGGAGGATCCAAATCCCTTCATGTAGTGTTAATATAATCTAACAAGAGCTGTCACAGGAGACAGCGTGCTCGACTATTTCGATGCTGGATAGTGAAACTGGGCACATCTGAGGAAACTAGAGCTGTCACTGGAGTGTTTAATGACTCCAATTGTGGAAGAAGATATTG
The DNA here is from genome assembly GCF_021730395.1 of Mercenaria mercenaria. Taxonomy (NCBI): domain Eukaryota; kingdom Metazoa; phylum Mollusca; class Bivalvia; order Venerida; family Veneridae; genus Mercenaria; species Mercenaria mercenaria. The sequence goes on along the minus strand of NW_026461367.1, from coordinate 9,851 downwards.
CACAATAGATGCTCAGTCTGTGTCAAAAATATCAACTTAAAGTAATAAGAGTGGTAAAGATAAAATGTATCAAAACACTATATAAGTATATCCTCAGCAAAAAGGGGCATAATTCATTAAATATTGGTGCCAGAGTTGTGCAGCTTGTGTCATATAGTGTGGGTGATGATGCTGAACAACTATTTTAAGTTTGAATCAAATCCATTCAGTAATAACAGAGACAGAGTGAAAGTGCATCAAAACTTTAACCTAAAATTCTAAGTAAAAAAGGGGAATAATCAATAAAAAAAATTGGTGCCAGAGTTATGCACCTTGCGTCATATGGTGTGGGTGATGATGTTGAACAACTATTTTAAGTATGAATCAAATCCATTCAGTAATAACAGAGACAGAGTGAAAGTGCATCAAAACTTTAACCAAAAATTCTAAGTAAAAAGGGGAAATAATTCATGAAAAATTGGTGCCAGAGTTATGCACCTTGCATCATATGATAAGGGTAATGATGTTGAACAATTGTTCAAGTTTGAATCAGATCCATTCAGTAATAACAGAGAAAGAGTGAAAGTGCATAAAACTTTAACCTGAAATTCTAAGTAAAAAGGGGAATAATTCATGAAAAATTGTGCCAGAGTTATGCATCTTGTGTCATATGATGTGGGTGATGATGTTGAACAACTATTTTAAGTTTGAATCAAATCCATTCAGTAATAACAGAGGTAGAGTGAAAGTGTACCAAAACTTTAACCTAAAATTCTAAGTAAAAAGGGGGAATAATTCATGAAAAAATGGTGCCAGAGTTATGCATCTTGTGTCATATGATGTGGGTGATGATGCTGAACAACTATTTTAAGTTTGAATCAAATCCATTCAGTAATAACAGAGGTAGAATGAAAGTGTACCAAAACTTTAACCTGAAATTCTAAGTAAAAAGGGGGAATAATTAATGAAAAAATGGTGCCAGAGTTATGCACCTTGTGTCATATGATGTGGGTGATGATGTTGAACAACTATTTTAAGTTTGAATCAAATCCATTCGGTAATAACAGAGATAGAGTGAAAGTGCATCAAAACTTTAACCTGAAAATCTAAGTGAAAAGGGGGGATAATTCATGAAATATTGGTGCCAGAGTTATGGCCCTTATGTCAGATGATGTGGATGATGATGAGGAATAAGTATTTCAAGTCTGAATCAAATCCATCAAGTAATTACAGAGATATGTTGAAAAAAGAGAAAGTGCACCAAAACTTTAACCAAGGTGGGGACGCGGAAAGACGCCGACGCCGGGGCGAGTAGGATAGCTCTCCTTATACTTCGTATAGTCGAGCTAAAAATAACAATAGGCTGTAAAAGTTTGCTAATCATCTTTTCAAATTTATAATCTATGCAAGGAAAGTACATGTATTTTGAAGTCTAGTGTCGAATGGAGCAGATATGGTCTGGATAAAAGCAGATCTTCAACTCTTCTACATTTTTCCTCTTTTAAAAGGTCTGACTTGATATCATAGCTTAAATACTGAAAGTCCTCTAAACATGATCTTTGCCAAAGTGCAACTGGAACACAGCCTTATAACTCTACTATCTGAGTTACAAATATGAGGCCGTGAATAATACATCACCATGATTTCACTGTTCATATGGTTAGTCAAAGTGAAGAATTTCATCCTAAGTGTGACTTTGACCTTGGAGCTACATAGGACCCTTGGCTTTGCATGTTATCATGAACATGTCACATGAAGTGATAAGTGATATTAAAATATGGACTCGACATATTCATAATTCATAATTCATGTGGAGAAGTTGGCAGTTACTTGCGAAGAACAGGTTTGTACTGGTACAGAACTGGTTAGGTGAACTGCCTGCCGTTACATAACTGAAATACTGTTGAAAAAAGGCGTTTAACCTAAAACAAACAAACATCAAAAAAGACAGTTTGAGTTATATCCTAGACTAAATCTAGAATAACAGCTCAAGCATATATGGTCAGACACGCCGATGACTGCAAACTTGTGTAGGCCCCAAGATAAGGGTTCATTCCTGATCTCAGTATACAAGACTGTTCAACCTGACATTTTGTTCAGATCAAGTCTGAATAGATGTGTGTCAGGACACTGGTGCCCCCACTTCTTGTCAATGTATGCATATTTTTGACTAAATCAAGGGCCATAACTCTGGTCTGACTGCATGAAATCCCAATTAAAACACCAGGTGCGCAACTTCACAAGCTAGATAACAACCCTGCGAGGTCTGGTGACTTTTTGAGATATGCATTTTACAAATTCTGACAGACAACAGACAGACAACGGCAAATCTAAGTGCACCCCACAAAAGTTTGGAGGTGCACCAAAATAAGTCTGATCCAACAATAAATTTATTCATTCTTACTTACCTTAATGCTGCATTTCCATGTTTTGGTTTATCTCTCTTGTCTGGAAACTGAAAAAAAAAACACAAAATACTGCAAAGCATTTTATATTTACATAGCAGACTGAATCTTCAAAATGATATACAGTAATAAGGAACTGTGTACAATACAACTTAGATGACCCACAATATCAGTTAAAAGGACTCATTAGAATTTTGTTTTGACATTCAGCAATATTTGGTATCAGCAGAAACATCTAACATGCAAATATTTCAGATAAAGTTGTTCAATGTTGAGAACTTCCCACCATATCCACTTATTGGTAAGAAGAAAACATATGGCAATTCAAAACTCATCAATTTTTACCTTAATTTTCAAGGGACATTGTCATTTAAAAAAACACTACACCAAACTTCAATTCTTATTACACTCATCGAATTACACACATAAATTTCTTTTGTGTGTTAATATTAAATTTTGTGTTTATTCCCATTATAAAATAAAAGATATTATATGAGGTGATTACACTGTATGCCATTAAATGCCATACTTTCTGATCAAAGAATGAGTCATTTCTGAAGAAAACCACATCAGTCCAATCCCATTAGATACCAGCTTATGTACAAAACTTAACCAAATCAGGACGCTGACACAAGTGAGTGCAAAAGCTCTACCTAATCTTGATAAATCAAGTTAAAAATCTTACTTGTGACAATTTCAAGCCCTTGTTCACATCAAAGTACAATATCATTCTATATGCCTTCAATTCTGAACACTGGAAAGTCTTTTCAAATTTATAATTCTGGCCTTTGCACTTAGATTCAGCAGTCATTTTGTATTTTCCACTGTCAGTCACAATGAAATCACTCATCTGCAATGTAACATACATGCATATATAAACTAAAATTCATTGGAGTTTAAAAAGATGTTAAAATTAGACCCGAGATTTCCAGATTAATCTGGAAAAGTGGGTATGTAGGTTTTAAACATGACAAAATATATTGTACTTGTTGATGAAACAAATAATTTGTACCTCTTATTGCAGAAGCCCACTTTGTGTGACTGACTGACAGACCAACAGACTGACAGATGGGAAGACTGAGGGCACACCTTTCCTCTATTGAAACATTGGAATAATTTGTTTTCATTACACTGAAGTTTAATCCAACAAGCAGCTAACGCCTGATGGCGTTTTGGCCAGGTTTTCCGAATTAGGTGATAATGAGATAAAAGTCCTAATAAAGGAATACAATAAATAACCCCCAAATTAATAAGCACTATTGAAGGAAAAAGGGAAAAAAGAAATGGACAGATAGAAAATGAAATTAAACAAATAAATTGGTGTAAAAAAATCAAAGTAAGAAAAACACCATTTTCAATGTTTATATCCAAGTGACCTTGACCTTTGACCCCATAATCAATAGGGGTCATGTACACATCAAGATCAACATGCGTATAAAGTTTCAAGGTCCTAGGTGAAATACTTGTCCGGATATTGAGCAGAAACAATTTTCAATGTTTAGATCCCCGTGACCTTGATCTTTGACCAAGTGACCCCAAAATCAATAGGGGCCATGTACACATCAAGACCAACATACCAATGAAGTTTCAAAATCCTAGGTGAAATACTTGTCCAGATATTGAGCGGAAACCATTTTCAATGTTCAGGTCCCTGTGACCTTGACCTTTGACTCAATGACACCATTCTCACACGAATTTGGGTAATAGGGATCATTCTGACCAAGTTTCTTAAAGTTTGGATTTATAAGTAGTTGTTGACAAAAATGAATGAACAAAAGGTTAACATGAGACTCACTATCCCATCCATCTGCCCATCCATCGGCCCAGATAGCCCTAACCTACAAGCCGTATTTTTCTACGAAAACCTAGCCAATAAAACAATTTTCATAAAGCAGGAAAATCTTTGCAACAGCTACACAAATCATTTCCAAATAATCTCAAGTATAGTTATTTTGACAAACAAACAACTTTCTTCTTAAAAATTTACTTGAAGGGACCCCTCCATCACAAACTATTTTACCATCAGTCTTGCAATTTTTTTAATTCTGGAAAGTCAAAAGAAATTTGATGATGGAATACTCCTTTTTCAACAATTTGGAAACATGGCAGTCTAATTTTAGGGGTTTTGTGCACAAAATGGCAAACAAGTGGGTCATGATGACCCTGGATCACTCACCTGAGTAATATGAGCTACATGTTTCAAATGTCAAAATGATGATAAAATACTAAGAAAGTCAGTAGGTCACATTCATGGTCAATGAAATTCAGTTTTACGATTTGTGTGCAAAACTGTGTATGTCATCAAAATTTCAAGGCTGTATCTTAAACAAGAGGTTCATGATGACCCTGAATAGCTCATCGGAGTAATAGGAGTCGCATGTTTCAAATGGCAAAATGATGCTAAAATATTAGAAAGTAGGTCAGTGACCAATTCATGGTCACTGAAAGTCAGTTTTAAGATCGGTATGCAAAACTGTACATGTCATCAAAATTTCAAGGCTGTATCTTAAACTAGAATGTGTCTGTAGGACACAGGGTGTGCCCCCCACTGGTACATTTGTCACAAATAAGGTGAAATAATTCAAATGTTTGCAGTCTTAATGGGGTATAGCCTAAAAAAAATTATGAAAAGGATTCATTATTCTATACCATATACTTTTTGAGTTATGAGCATCACAAACAAAAAATCCACTAATTTGGCTATTTCATGGGCCATAACTCTGTAATAAATGCTAAATTTCTCAAGAAGAATGCCAAGTGTGCAAGGTCACATTATGATAAAGACTCAAGCAAGGTTTCATGAATTTACATTAAATATTTTCTGAGTGAGGCGCATAATTAGGTGAAAATGTGCATTTTTTGACTATTTCAGGGGCCATAACTCTAAAAATAGGGGGCGGACTCAGATGAAAAATAGAAGGTGCGCAAGTTCATATCATGATAAAGACTCATACAAGGTTTCATGAATTTATATCAAATACTTTTTGAGCTAGGCATGTCACAAGGTGAAAATGTGCATTTTTGACTATTTCAGGGGCCATAACTCTAACAAGAGGACCATGATGGTCCTGAATCGCTCACATCTTCCCACATGATCCAGTTTTGAGTATGACGTTGTTTTTTCTATTATTTGACATAGTGACCTAGTTTTTGAGCTCATGTGACCCAGTTTTGAACTTGACCTAGATATTATAAAGATAAAAATTCTGACCAATTTTCATGAAGATCCATTGAAAAATATGGTCTCTAGAGAGGTCACAAGGTTTTTCTATTATTTGACCTATTGACCTGGTTTTTTAAGGCACGTGACCCAGTTTCAAACTTGACCTAGATATCATCAAGGTGTACATTCTGACCAATTTTCATGAAGATCCATTCAAGGGTATGGCCTCTAGAGAGGTCACAAGATTTTTCTATTTCAAGACCTACTGACCTAGTTTTTGATCGCAGTTGACCCAGTTTCAAACTTGACCTAGATATCATCAAGATAAACATTCAGACCAACTTTCATACAGATCCCATGAAAAATATGGCCTCTAGAGAGGTCACAACGTTTTTCTATTTTAGACCTACTGACCTAGTTTTTGACCGCACATGACCCTGTTTCGAACATGATCTAGATATCATCAAGATGAACATTCAGACCAACTTTCATGAAGATCCATTGAAAAATATGGCCTTTAGAGAGGTCACAAGGTTTTTCTATTATTTGACCTACTGACCTAGTTTTTGATGGCACGTGACCCACTTTCGAACTTGATCTAGATATCATCAAGATGAACATTCAGACCAACTTTCATACAGATCCCATGGAAAATATGGCCTCTAGAGAGGTCACAAGGTTTTTCTATTATTTGACCTACTGACCTAGTTTTTGATAGCACGTGACCCACTTTCGAACTTGACTTAGATATCATCAAGGTGAACATTCTGACCAATTTTCATGAAGATTTCATAAAATATATGGCCTCTAGAGAGGTCACAAGGTTTTTCTATTTTTAGACCTACTGACCTAGTTTTTGACTGCATCTGACCCAGTTTCGAACTTGACCTAGACATCATCAAGATGAACATTCAGATCAACTTTCATACAGATCCCATGAAAAATATGGCCTTTAGAGAGGTCACAAGGTTTTTCTATTATTTGACCTACTGACCTAGTTTTTGATGGCACGTGACCCAGTTTCGAACTTGACCTAGATATCATCAAGGTAAACATTTTGACCAATTTTCATGAAGATCTTGTGAAATATATGGCCTCTAGAAAGGTCACAAGATTTTTCTATTTTTAGACCTACTGACCTAGTTTTTGATCGCACGTGACCCAGTTTCAAACTTGACCTAGATATCATCAAGGTGAACATTCTGACCAATTTTCATGAAGATCCATTGAAAATTATGGCCTCTAGAGAGGTCACAAGGTTTTTCTATTTTTAGACCTACTGACCTAGTTTTTGATGGCACGTGACCCAGTTTTGAACTTGACCTAGAATTTACCAAGATGAACATTCTGACCCATTTTCATAAAGATCCCATAAAAAATGTGACCTCTAGAGATGTCACAAGGAAAAGTTTACGGACGCACGGACGACAGACACCGCGCGATCACAAAAGCTCACCTTGTCACTTTGTGACAGGTGAGCTAAAAATAGAGGGTGGAGCCAGATGAAAAATAGGAGGTGCGTAAGTTCATATCATGATAAAGACTCATGCAAGGTTTCATCAAATACTTTTGGGCTAGGCCTGTAACAAGGTGAAAATGTGCATTTTTGACTATTTCAGGGGCCATAACTCTAGAAATAGGGCGCGGACCCATCCCTAATATATACCTGTCGTAATTTGGAAACAATTAATATAACTTAGATTTTCATGCCTGATGTCACAAATTTTTTAATAAGATACCAATGCAATAAAAGAAAGAACTTTTACATGTTTTCATTAACTTGAAAAATTTCTGATAATTAGGGGCCATTTTTGTATGTAAATTGAACATATCCCTATATCAATCCTTAAAAATAAAACAATGACTTACTCCCAAACTGTTTAACTCCTCACTGAACATGGGTGATTTTATATGAACATTGCAAGGTAGGGTGTTGATGAACATAACACCAGTCTCTCCTGTAGATATACTTGTGTCTTCTGCCATCTAAAATAAATATCAAAACAGTTGTTTGATTGACTCAAAACATTTTGTCGATATACTTTGACCTACAGGTACTGGTTGGTAATACATAGATATATTGGAAGACATCGTAAAATTCATTCAGTTACAGAAGAAAGATTCCAAGCTGATTTTGTTTTGTGGGGTTTCAGGTCAAACCAACATAATTTAGGTCCTATGATTATATTCAAGCTTTTAATAGTGGATGAAAATCCTAGTTGCCAAAACCTGGAATTTGTTTTAAAGTCAAGTGGGCATACTTGTAGAACCAGCAACCTTCTGTAAGCCAGCAGGATGGCTTCTTCACTATTCCAAATCTTAAAGGTGAGGAGCAAGTGAAACATTTTTTCACTTGCGTGTTCTTCTGAATATTTCCAATGAACTTAAAACACTCTCTGTTTATTCTCTTTTTCCACTGTATTATAAACCTGAAATATGTTGCCAGTATGTCTTCTTCTCGTTAGAATAGAAAAAGGAATAACAATACTGCAACTAGAAAATGCTTTTGTAAAAAAGCGCATGTCTCCCCCAATGCAAAGTCCTATAGGCAAGAGGTTAATAGGGGTCAGGAGCGAAAGTCAAGGAGATACTGATGGTTGGCTGCAATAGGGATCATCTACTTGGCATGTCCAGTCATCCCGCTAAATTTCAACACTCTTGGCCTAGTGGTTCTCAAGTCACTGTTCTGGCTCCTGTGACCTTGACCTTTGACCAAGTGACCTCAAAATAAGTAGGGGTCATCTACTCTGCATGAGCAATCATCCTATTAAGTTTCAACATTCTGGGTCAAGTGGTTCTCAAGTTATTTCCAAAAAATGATTTTACATGAACAGGCCACTGTGACCTTGACCTTTAATAGACTGACCCCAAAATCAATAGGGGTCATCTACTCTGCATGTTCAATCATCCTATTAAGTTTCAACATTCTGGGTCAAGTGGTTCTCTAGTTACTGATCGGAAATGGTTTTCAATGTTCAGGCCCCTGTGACCTTGACCTTTCACGGAGTGACCCCAAAATTGTTAGGGGTCATCTACTCTGCATGAGCAATCATCCTATTAAGTTTCAACATTCTGGGTCAAGTGGTTCTCAAGTTACTGACCGGAAATGGTTTTCAAAGTTCAGGCCCCTGTGACCTTGACCTTTAATGGAGTGACCCCAAAATCAATAGGGGTCATCTACTTTGCATGTACAATCATCCTATGAAGTTTCAACATTCTGGGTCAAGTGGTTCTCTAGTTATTGATCAGAAATGGTTTTCCATGTTCAGGCCCCTGTGACCTTGACCTTTGATGGAGTGACCCCAAAATCAATAGGGGTCATCTACTTTTCATGATCAATCAACCTATGAAGTTTCAACATTCTGGGTCAAGTGGTTCTCTAGTTATTGATCGGAAATGGTTTTCAATGTTCAGGCCCCTGTGACCTTGACCTTTGACGGAGTGAACCCAAAATCAATAGGGGTCATCTACTTTGCATGGCCAATCATCCTATGAAGTTTCAACATTCTGGGTCAAGTGGTTCTCTAGTTATTGATCGGAAATGGTTTTCAATGTTCAGGCCCCTGTGACCTTGACCTTTGACGGAGTGACCCCAAAAACAATAGGGGTCGTCTACTACAGCAGCCCTACAACCCTATGAAGTTTGAAGGTTCTAGGTCAAATGGTTTTCAGTTATTGCTCGGAAATGAAGTGTGACGTACGTACGGACGGACGGACGGACAGACAGACGGACGGACAGGGCAAAAACAATATGTCTCCTGGGGGAGACATAATTATTGCTGACAGTCATACTTGTTTGACATGGGTTTTATGCTATTTTTCAACAGTACTTCAGTCAGTTACTATGCAATTATTTAAGTTTATGGGTATGAATCTAATATTTGGTTTTGGCCAAGACAGCTGTTTCATTTGAATATGCAACTGTGGATTTAAAATCTTTAAACTGAAAAGAATGGAAATTACACTTCGTTTGTTGTGGGGATTTTATTTCATGCATTAACTTCATCATGAAATCTATTAAAAATAATTCTCCATGAATATTCAATGATTCAACAGTATATTTATTGTAGAACTCAATTTCATACTAGAAATAACTTGTTCGCAATAAGTAAATTACAACTGACAAGAATGAGAAGTAGACGATGAATGATAGATTTCAGAAGTGCTGTCTCTGTCAAATTGTTGGAAGACAACATAGTCGTACAGTTTATCACAGTCACAGAACTCCCCCTCATATTGAAGTATCGAACTATTTAAGTTTTTCTGGGAAATAAATATAAAACTGTCACCCTTACCCAAAAAAA
>NW_026461366.1:0-69069 GCF_021730395.1 Mercenaria mercenaria | reverse complement strand
GATCTATTTTTAGTGCGTAGTATTTATCAAGCACATTAAAGATTGTGTTTTCATTTTAATGTGTAGTTTGTACAGCATGTTGTGGGAGAGTCCCTCTATTTCATGTTGAATTGATACATGATTATGTTTTAAGGAAGATTTTGTTCATTTTGTTGATTTATTGAGTCTTTCAAATAAATATTCATTTATATATAAGTGTATATATTTTTAGTTGTTACGTTAAAGGTAAAACTTTTTTTCATTTTTCCCTTCAGTTCTCTTTTAAAGCAACATTTTTCTTAGTCACAGTAAACTTAAAAACAAGTTTTTGAAATTTTCGCTGTTCTTTAAAACTGCATAATATTACATTTCTTTACCATGATCAACAATTAGGTAAAATTTGTCGACTTACCGGTAAAATTATCCCCCTTGAAATCACCTGGCTGTGCGATATCGATTTTTATCTGGTTAATATTTTCCAATAGAAACAAAGAAGGAAAAAAAGTTTGAACAAATATCGTTTTAATTAGAATGAACACACAATATTTATTATCCTATTGAAGTGTTCGTCATTCTTTTCTCTTTACAAAGATATAAAAATTATTTATCTAAAATGAAGAATTAATGCTTCCCTTGGCGATTAAAAAACATCACTATTAGTCTGTGTTTACGGCATATAGTTACTGAATAAAATAAGCAAAAACCTGTGATACGCATCTTATTCTTTCCCCTGTAGCCACTTTATTCATACTTTGAGAATATTTATTATCCTATTGAAGTATTCTACAGACAATAAACTTTTTATATATGTTTGTATTTTGAAATTATTTGAATGTTCTTCTCTATTTTCCTGTATTGATTGCATTGATTTAATACATATTTTGTGAATTTCTTGCTGTTTTTATTAGAAGATGAAACTTAACCTTGTTTCTCCTTTTATTACATGGCGCCCTTTGATGTTTGCATCAATGCTTTTCTTGTATATTTATGTTGCCACAATAAGGTTGAAGATTAACGAAGAAAGGATAAAAATGCACGCTTATTACAACGTTGCTCAGCAAGAAAAACTGAATGGTTACCGTTAGATTAAGATACGAGTGCACTCCATCCTAAACGACAGTTAATCCACCAACATTAAAAAACAAGTGTATTTATGTTGATTTTGAAAGGTACGTTCACGATAATAAGTATCCTACTGGTTGAAAACCAGTCTCGGTAACTATGGGATTGCGCTTTTCCGTCCGTCCGGCTTTCCATCATTCCGTCCGCCCGTTTGCAATTTCGTGACCGGTCCATTGCCCCGTCATTCCGTCTGCAATTTTGTGACCGGTCCATTACTCTGTCATTCCATCCGGTTCATAACTCTGTCATTCCGTCTGCAATTTCGTGACTTGTCCATAACTCCGTCATTCATCAAAGGATTTTAATATTACTTGGCATAAATGTTCCTCAAAATTAGACAACGTCTCCTGTGCATAATCCGGACTTTTATCTCTAAGATCAAGGTCACACTTTGAGGTCAACAAAACGTTTTCCTGTCCGGTCTTTAACTCAACAATCCATCAACGGATTTCAATATTATTTGGAACAAATGTTTCCCATAATAAGATGTGTCATGCACCACTGTCAGAACCCTAGCTTAAAGGTAAAACGTTAGCATGTCATTTACAGGGTATGTATTGTGTCCGGTCCAGAACTATGTCATTTATTGAGGCACAATATTACTTGGCATAAATGTTTCCCATAATCAGTCAACGTGTCATGCGCAACCCGAAGCTCTAGCTCAAAGATCAAGGTCACACCAGGAGGTGAAGGTTAATAAGGTCTCTTTTCCTGTCAGGTCCATAACTTAGTCTTGCTATAAAGAATTTTGATATTACTTGACACAAATGTCCCTCATAATGAGTCAACGTGTCACGTGTAACTTCCGGAATCCTAGCTAAAAGCTATCACACTCTATAAAGGTTAATGTCACTAGTTTTTTTTTTCTGTCCGGTCCATAACTTTATCATCCATCAAGGGAATTTAATATGACTTGACATAAATGTTCACTATAATGAGACGACATGTTGTGCGCAAAGTGCAGTAGGGTTTGTTTTCCTGTCCGGTCCATAACACTACCATCAATCAAGTGATATTGATATTGCATGGCACAGATGTTCTCTGAATGAGACAATAAATCATGCGCAAAACCCAGATCCTAACTTATAGATCAAGGTCACACCCGGATGTCAAAGTTCAATATGTTTTTCCCTGTCCTATCCATAACTCTCTCATCCATGAACGGGAATTAGTTATTACTTGGTACGAATGTTTTTTTTAATAATGAGATGATGTGTCATGCACAACAATCAGATCCTAAGCTTTAATGCCTAGATCACACTTGGAGGTCAGAAGTCAACATTTATCTTTTCCTGACCAGCCGTAAATTATTAAGGTCTTTTCTGTATGGGCCTTTCTGTATTTCTGTCTCACGGTCTGCAGCATTTTCATCTATACGTTGATACTTTTATACGTGATAATTTTGTATAAATATCAACATATCAAGCTTATATGTCATATAACACAATTAAAAAAAAGAATTGTTGGTATTTTTATCAGAATAACTTCCTTTTAATATCATGAAGTATTTCGTAACATTTTAGCTCGACTATACGAAGTATATGTAGATCTATCCTACTCGCCCCGGCGTCGGCGTCTTTCTGCGTCCCTACCTTGATTAAAATTTTGATGCACTTCCTCTTTTTTCTCTTTATCTCTGTAATTACTTGATGGATTTGCTTTAAACTTAAAATAGTTATACCTCATTATCACCCACATTATCTGGCATAAGGACCATAACTCTAACACCAATATTTCATGAATTATCCCCCTTTTACGTAGAATTTCAGGTTAAAGTGTTGGTGCACTTTCACTCTATCTCAATTATTACTATGGATTTGATTCAAATTCAAAATAGTTGTTCCACATCGACACCCACATCATATGACACAAGGTCTATAACTCTGGCTCCAATTTTTCATGAATTATGGCCCCATTTTACTTGAAATTTCAGGTTAAAGTTTTGGTGCACTTTCACTGTGTCTGAATTATAACTAAATGGATTTGATTCAAACTTAAAATAATGATCCACATCATCACCCACGTCACATGACACAAGGTTCATAACTCTGGCACAAAGTTTTCATGAATTATGCTCCCTTTTTATTTAGAATTTCAGGTGAATGTTTTGGTGCACTTTCACTCTATCTATGTTATTACTAAATGGATTTGATTCAAACTTAAAACAGTTGTTCGACATCATCACTAACATCATATGACAGAAGGGTCATAATTCTGGCACCAATATTTCATGAATGATGCCCCCGTTCACATAAAAGTTTAGGTTAAAGTTTTGATGCACTTTCACTCTTTATCTGTTATTATCAAACGGATTAGATTCAAACTTTAAATAATTACTGCCTTAACTTTGGCACTAGTATTTCATGAATTATGCCCCCTTTTTACTTAGAATTTCAGATTAATGTTGGTAAACCTTCACTTAATATGTTTATAACTTAATAAATTTAATTCAAACTTAAAGTAGTTCTTCCAGTAAGGTCCATGATTATGGCACAAATATTTAGTGACTTATGTCCCTTTTTTTTTTACTTAGAATTTCAGGTTAATTTTGATGCTTTTTCAATATATTTCTGTTGTTACTAAATTGATTTTATTCAAACACATGGTCACCAACATCATTTGACACAATGCTGGCACCAAAATATTATGAATAATAGCCCCTTTTTACTAGAATTTCAGGTTCAAGTTTTGATGCACCTCTGTTCTATCTCACTTATTTGATTAAAACTTCAAATAGTTGCTCCGTATTATTAGCCACATGATATTACACAGTGCCCTGGTGCATTACTAGTGCAGAAATGTCTATGAATTGTGTCCCTTTTATACTTATTTAATGTTTTGATACACTTCTCTATCCCTGTTAAACACAGATTGTTACATTTGATACAGACTTAAGCTTTTGTCCAATATCTTCATCCATATTGGTGTAATTAAACCCTTCACTGACAGCACCAGCTTCCGTACATGTGCCCAGTTTCACTATCCAGCATCGAAATAGTCGAGCGCGCTGTCTTCTGTGACTGCTCTTGTAAGCTCACCTGTCACGTAGTGGTAAGGTGAGCTTTTGTGATCGCAGTTTGTCTGTCGTCCGTCCGTCCGCCCGTCCGTCGTCCGTTCACAATTTCTTGTGAACACGATAGAGACTACATTTTGCTATCAATTTTAATCAAACTTGCACACAACTTGTATTGGCATAATATCCCGGTTTCTTTCGAAAACTGGCCAGATCACATCACGGGTTCCAGAGTTATGGCCCCTTAAAGGACCAAAATTTGCTATTTTGGCTTGTGAACACGATAGAGACCACATTTTGCAATGGATTTTAATCAAACTTGCACACAACTTGTATTGGCAAAATATTTCTGTTCCTTTCGAAAACTGGCCAGATTACCTTATGGGTTCCAGAGTTATGGGCCCTTCAGGGGCCAAAAATTTCTATTTTGGCCTTTGCAGCTATACAGAGACTTCATTTATCGGATGATTTGATACAAAATTGCAAAATATCTTAAGCAACAATAATAGGTTCCGGCGTTACAGCCCTTGATTGACCCCTGAAAGAGTCAAAGTTATTAATCTTTACCTTGTGAACACGATAGATGTGACATTTTACATTTGATTTTAACCACACTTACACACAACTTAAGTCACAATAAGATCTCGATTTCTTTCGAAAACCGGGTAGATTTTGTCATGGTTCTAGAGTTACTGTCCCTGAATGGGGCAAAATTTTCTATTTTGGCCCTTTCAGCCCTATAGAGGTTTTATTTATGCTTATTTTTGATTCAAACTTGCACAGAATATTCATCTTGATGATCTCAGGTCAAATTCGAAACTGAGTCATATGGGCTCAAAAACTAGGTCACCCGGTCAGATCAAAGGAAAGGCTTTTTAACATTCATGAGGCTACATTTACGACCTATCTTCATGAAACTTGGTCAGAATGTTTATCTCGATCATTCCTAGGCCAAGGTAGAAACTTGGTTATGTGGGATTAAAAACTAGGTCACCCGTTCAAATCAAAGGAAAAGCTTATTAACACTCTAGGGCCAAGCTCGAAACTGGGTCATGTGGGGTCAAAAACTAGGTCACCACTCAAATCAAAGAAAAAGCTTGTTAACACTGTACAGGCCACATTTATGACCCAATCTTCATTAAACTTGGTCAGATCTTGATGATTTCAAGGCCATGTTTAATAGGTGAGCGATATAGCGTCATCATGTCCCTCTTGTTTCACCTAGTTTTCCAACAATTTATAAATGAAGTGTTTTTAAAAATACGGGTTTTTTTTTATTTATAAACGTTATCAGCAATCAACAACTGTAGATTTTTGTCCTATGCTCATTTCAATCCAAACATTTTATAATATACTGTATATATAGCACAGTATTGTATATACATCATTGATATACATCAGATCATAAGGTTATATAGCAGTTTAGATCATTATAGTCATCTTCCAGTAGCAGTCTTTGTGTTGCATGGCAGTACTTCAATCACATCTTTTTCACGTCGTTTTAGTAATGTCTTTATTGCTTAATTGTTTTTAACTGTTTTGTTTTCTAAACATGTGGTTCATTAACTGGATGGAAAAACCTGCTTATTTCATTTCTAGAAGACAAGCATGACTAAAGGTTAGGTTATATCTGTAGACGCAAACCTTTTGTTACAAAAAGATGTGTTACAGAATTAATAACCCATATAAATCGAAGTATTATTATAATAATAGGGTTTTCCTGTATAGTTTAGAATATATGTAAATATTTAAAGTAATTACACCGATTACTAAAATAGACAGTAATACAGTTAGTAACACTTTTTGGTGTGCAAATGAAATATTATATATACGTGTTTAGATTATTTTCATTACTTTTAGAAAGCTAGTAAACACCTTTAAATAACATAAAAATGCTTTACCCATTACTTGTATAACAAAGTACTGAAATGATAAAACTTCCAATGACATTATTTTTTCTAACATCCTTTGCTATAAATGTCATTACATCTTAGAACAATGAAAACTTGAATTTGTTCACGCACAAAGAGTCATTACAACGGCATTGTACCCAAAAGCATAATAAAGCGCTTTACATTTTATATTGCATTCACTGTTTAGTGTCATTTCAATTCTCTATAAGTTAGCAAATATTTTTGAGTAATCAAGCGCGCCGTCCTGATTAGGCGTAAAAAAATTGTTTGTTTCTGGTATCCCGGCCTACCCTAAATTTTTGGCCCGACCCTAAATGTTTTTATGGCCTTGGAGAATATTTTTTTCAACTTCTTAACAAAAAGTTGCAAGACTGCACTTTTTATGCTTTAAACATGGCCAGTGATGTAAGAAATCAACTTACTGAAGCTCTAAAGACATAACCCCCTTATTGGTATTCATTTTTTGACACAAAAATAATTTCTGAAAAGTCTCCCTTAATAAAAAAAAATCCAAAAAAAAAATTTTTTTCCGACCTACCTACCCTAATTGTTTTGAGCATGTTACCGGAAACAAAGAATTTTTTTTAGGCCTTAGCGGGTTTTTCGTCCCACGCCCCCGCTGTTTAGCGACCCCAACCCGCATTTAAACTTCTTAAATCTCGCATTTTTCTCGGTGGGGTCGCGTCATTTGAGAACATATAGTTGTGACCCTAGTGGAGCTCGAATCCACGACCGCCGTTTAGACCGCTGATTTCCTATGTAAATATGTAAAAGTTACGTAGATTAAAAATAATGCCAAGAATATTATAAATCTAACTTAGTCTAGTTTCTTTTCTACATTCAGGATTTGATCTTGGCGATACAGTTCAATCAGAAACAAAAGGTATTTGGATTTGGTGCAAACAACATCCGAAGCAAAAGGGCCAAGTGCTGGTTCTGGTCGACACGGAGGGTTTGGATGATCCAGAAAAGGTAGATAGGATGTATTGCAAAAGAAATTCCGTGCTGTTCATATGAAACGACCCATATTGTAGCTGTACCAACTAGCTTTGTTGACCATCTGAAGATATAATCGTTTGACTGAATACTTTCGCACTTCGAAATCGTACTAAATGTAACGTTGTACAAAAATGTTAGTTTCATATGTTTTCAGCCCAGCATGCGGCCAACATTATCAAAATAGAGATCCTCCTTTAATTCTTGTGAACTATATTGAATGTTTTTCTTTTTCGTTACTCTTTCATATCATTACTTTATGCTTCATAGAACATGTAACAGCTTTGATATTAATTTAAGTAACCTTGGAGTCTGCTACATGTTTTGATGTGCATTTGCATGATTTTTCCATTTAAGTAAAGTTTTTTGCCTCAAACTCGCAAAATGTAAAATCTTTCGAACTAACATGTTTTTGCACTTACCGTATACCTTCGCTGTCATCTCAAGGCACGTGTCTGCTAAACTGCACTTAGGAACTGTCGCAGCTAAAATAGAAAATAACCTATGAACGACCTTTCCTTATAAACCGATTGATAGATATTCATTAAACTTGTTCAGACGTATTCTTAAACGTATCTTTCTGGTGTTTCTTAAAATGGTCTCTTTAGACTGCATTTAAAACCTAAACTGAAAATAATTTAAGTACATCATACCTAGTCTTGCTTACTTAGTCTTACTTAGACTCACCAAACTTAGTCATAAGCAAGGTCAGAAGTTCAAAATTCTGAAGTGAGAAATGCTTATTTGAGCTTCTTTTTCTATTAATATTTATATGTCTCTTATACTCCTTATCATACTAATAGTAGAGTTTATTAATATGCTAATTTGTGTCTTAAATGACTATATACTAGTATATTATGGGATATAAATGAATGGAACTCAGATATATCATTTTATTGCAGTAGTTTTCCAAATTATTTACAGGGAGACCCAGATCATGATAACAAGCTATTCTGTCTGACCCTCCTGCTCAGCAGTACGCTGATCATCAATTTGAAAGATGTGTTTAATTACTCCGCCTTGGACAAGTTAGCGTATCCTTTGTAAATCTTATACGTTTAAATGTAGTATAATATTTTATTTTAAAGGTCATCCGAACCTTAAACGTAAAGCAGAATCGACTTCAGAGTGGGAGTCTTTTTTGTTTTCTCTGTCAAACATTACTAAGGCTATAAGAATAGATACATATATACAGTGACTTTTGTTATGTTAAAATTGAAATGCATGACGTCAAATGTGGTGTAATAGTCATACTCAAAGGAAAACTAGCCAATGTTAAATCAAGTGCCGAATGATTTTTTTTCAAAATAATGATCTTATTTTATTGCAGAACTTGTAGAAGTTGTTTAGTAATAATGTTCTATTTAATCGACGTCGGGAATCCAATTAGACCGAAAACTGATAATGTGTTTGTGGGAGAAAAAGATTCCAGTTCTGCATAATTTTGTCTATATGATTTGCTAATGCATTTCGATCTCTAAATATTTTTTGAGCAACTTTACATTTTATATCAATTTAATTATGTTGGCGCTAGCACGATTTTAACGAATCTGGCCTTTTCTGTATTCTTGTGTATATTGTCACCAAAGGGGTTCGGTACATAAATGGTGTATGATGACCTCAAGTGTAGCAGTAGATTTTATTAGCTCCAGTATACGAAGTATGGAGAGCTGTACTACTCGACCCGGCGTCGGGTGCCTCCGCGTCCGCACCTTAGTTAAAGTTTTGATGCACTTTCTCTTTATCTCTGTAATTAATTGATGGATTTGTTTCAAACTTAAAATAGTTATTCCTCATCATCACCCACATCATACGGTACAAGGGCCATAACTCTCACTCCAATATTTCATGAATTATCTCCTTTCACTTACATTTCAGGTTAAAGTTTTGATGCACTTTCATTCTATCTCAGTTACCACTTAATGGATTTGATTCAAACATAAAATAGTTGCTCCACCTCATCACCCACATCATATTACACAATGTCCATAACTCTAGCAGCAACTTTTCATGAATTATGCACCCCGCTTTTACTAAGAATTTAATGTTAATTTTGATGCATCTTTACTTTATCGCTTTGTATTGTTCTAAACAACACATAGTAAATTAAGATAATTTCTAAATAAGAATGAAACAAAAACTAAATTGCGTCCGTAGTATAATTATCTCCCCTAGCGCTTCATTAGTCTCCTTATTGTATGAGGGGACCACTGTGTTGGAGATTGAAATTCAACAAGTTTGGAAGGGCATTCCCTTACATTTTATGAGTACTAAATGACGCTGACAAAACCTATTTCCATCTTGTTTTTTTATCAAAGTCGAATATATGCTATAAAAAGCTGGGTTTGCCTTAAGCGGATTTTGGTATACCAGACCGGTATTGGCCAGTGATCAGTTTGTGCAGTCTAATATAATGCGATAATATGTACATGTATCGTATATTTATGATAAATTTGACATGTAGGTCTGTCTTAAATATATCTGTCAGTATCTTCAAGTCGTAGATCCACTACTTTATAACACCCCACCCCCTACCAAATCAAATAAATAACTGAAACCTTTTCTGCTCTGCTTATCAGCAATTGACACAGCAGGGGGTCCCCAATACACTATTTAAGATATGTGCAAATGAGTTAATGTAGAGTTAATGTAGAATAACAAAACTTTATTGTCGTTTCACATGCGCAGTAAGATCGCGAATAAATGGGTATACTTGCCTTTGCCATGTTTGAGGTCTGATTGTGTTAACGACTGATGTGGAAAAATTGGGGATAATTTGTATAATGTATTTATACTTCGTGAAGGAAGCCTGGATTCATGTCAAATAACAGAAGAGTTCCAGCGTCATTGCCAGGAGATGAGTAACAGCATCGAGTCAAACGATCATAGGCGGAAGAAGGGTCACAGCATCATAAGTAGAAAAAAGGTCTCATGATCATAGGCAGAACAAGAGTTAAAGCGTCATAGGCAGAAGGGTTTCAGGATCATAGGTAGAAGGGGAGTTACAGAATGATAAACAGAAGATGAATTACAGCATGATAGGCAGAAGAGGAGTTACAACATGATAGACAGAAGACGAGTTACAGCATGATAGACACAAGAGGAGTTACAGCATAGTAAAGAAAGAGGAGTTACAACATGATAGACAGAAAAGGAGTTACTGCATAATAGAGAAAGAGGAGTTACAGCATGATAGACAGAAGTGGAGTTACAGCATGATAGACAGAAGAGGAGTTACAGCATAATAGAGAAAGAGGAGTTACAGCATGATAGACAGAAGAGAATTTAAAAGATGACAAACAGAAGAGGAGTTACAGCATACTAGAAAGAAGGAAGTTACAACATGATACACAGAAGAGGAGTCTATATAACTTCATAGACACAAGAGGAATTACAGTATGGTAAACTTAAGAGGGGTTTCAGCATGATAGATAGGATAGCAGGTTCATCATAATAGAGAGAAGAGAAGTTACAGCATGATAGATAGAAGAGGAATTAAAGCATGATAGAGAGAAGAGGAGTTACAGCATGATAGACAGAAGAAGAGTTACAGCATGATAGATAGGACAGCAGTTTCAGCATGATAGAGAGAGGAGAAGTTACAACATGATAGACAGAAGAGGAATTCGTACATGATAGAGAGAAAAGGAGTAAAAACATGATAGACAGAAGAAGAGTTACAACATGATAGACAGAAGAGGAATAAAGCATGATAGAAAGAAGACGATTAACAGCTTGATAGTCAGAAGAGGAGTTACATTATGACAGACAGAAGAGGAGTTATAGCATGATAGACAGAAGAGTAGTTACAGTGTGATAGACAGAAGAGGAGTTATAGCATGATAGACAGAAGAGGAGTTATAGCATGATAGACAGAAGAGGAGTTATAGCATGATAGACAGAAGAGTAGTTACAACGTGATAGACAGAAGAGGAGTTATAGCATGATAGACAGAAGAGGAGATATAGCATGATAGACAGAAGAGGAGTTATAGCATGATAGTAAGAAGAGGAGTTATAGCATGATAGACAGAAGAGGAGTTACAGCATGATAGACAAAAGAGGAGTTATAGCATGATAGTAAGAAGAGGAGTTACAGCATGATAGACTGAAAAGGAAATTTAGCATGGTAGACAGAAGAGGAGTTACAGCATGATAGACAAAAGAGGAATTAAAGCATGATAGAGAGAAAAGGAGTTAAAGCATGAAAGACAGAAGAAGGGTTACAACATGAAGGGGTGTAGAGGAATTAAAGCATGATAGAGAGAAGAAGGGTTACAACATGAAGGGGTCCAGAAGAATTAAAGCATTATAGAGAGAAGAGGAGTAACAACTTAATAGTCAGAAGAGGTGTTACGGCATGATAGACAGAAGAGGAGTTACAGCATGATAGACAAAAGAGGAGTGATAGCATGATAGTAAGAAGAGAAGTTACAGCATGATAGACTGAAAAGGAAATTTAGCAAGGTAGACAGAAGAGGAGTTACAGCATGATAGACAAAAGAGGAATTAAAGCATGATAGAGAGAAAAGGAGTTAAAGCATGATAGACATGAAGGGGTGCAGAGGAATTAAAGCATGATAGACAGAAGAGGAGTAACAGCTTGATAGTCAGAAGAGCAGTTACGGCATGATAGACAGAAGAGGAGTTACAGCATGATAGACAGGAGAGAGGTTACAGCATGATAGTCAGAAGAGGAGTTATAACATGATAGAGAAAGAGGAGTTACAGCATGATAGATAGAGGTGGAGTTACAGCATGATAGACAGAAGAGGAGTTACAGCATAATAGAGATAGGGGAGTTACAGCATGATAGACAGAAGAGAAGTTAAAAGATGACAAACAGAAGAGGAGTTACAGCATACTAGAAAGAAGGAAGTTACAACAAGATACACAGAAGAGCAGTCTATATAACTTCATAGACACAAGAGGAATTACAGTATGATAAACTGAAGAGGAGTTTCAGCATGATAGATAGGATAGCAGGTTCATCATAATAGAGAGAAGAGAAGTTACAGCATGATAGACAAAAGAGGAATTAAAGCATGATAGAGAGAAGAGGAGTTACAGCATGATATACAGAAGAAGAGTTACAGCATGATAGATAGGATAGCAGTTTCAGCATGATAGAGAGAGGAGGAGTTAAAACATGATAGACAGAAGAGGAATTAATACATGATAGAGAGGAAGGAGTAAAAACATGATAGACAGGAGAAGAGTTACAACATGATAGACGGAAGAGGAATAAAGCATGATAGAAAGAAGACGATTAACAGCTTGATAGTCAGAAGAGGAGTTACATTATGACAGAGAGAAAAGAGGAGTTATAGCATGATAGACAGAAGAGTAGTTACTGTGTGATAGACAGAAGAGGAGTTATAGCATGATAGACAGAAGAGGAGTTATAGCATGATAGACAGAAGAGTAGTTACAGTGTGATAGACAGAAGAGGAGTTATAGCATGATGGACAGAAGTGGAGTTATAGCATGATAGACAGAAGAGGAGTTATAGCATGATAGTAAGAAGAGGAGTTATAGCATGATAGACAGAAGAGGAGTTACAGCATGATAGACAAAAGAGGAGTTATAGCATGATAGTAAGAAGAGGAGTTACAGCATGATAGACTGAAAAGGAAATTTAGCATGGTAGACAGAAGAGGAGTTACAGCATGATAGACAAAAGAGGAACTAAAGCATGACAGAAAGAAAAGGAGTTAAAGCATGATAGACAGAAGAAGGGTTACAACATGAAGGGGTGCAGAGAAATTAAATCATGATAGAGAGAAGAGGAGTAACAGCTTGATAGTCAGAAGAAGAGTTACGGCATGATAGACTGAAAAAGAAATTTAGTATGGTAGACAGAAGAGGAGTTACAGCATGACAGACAAAAGAGGAATTAAAGCATGATAGAGAGAAAAGGAGTTAAAGCATGATAGACAGAATAAGGGTTACAACTTCATAGCCACAAGAAGAATTATAATATGGTAAACTGAAGAGGAATTAAATCATGATAGAGACAAGAGGAGTTACAGCATGATAGACAGAAGACGAGTGACAGCATGATAGACAGAAGAAGAGTGACAACATGAAGGGGTGTAGAGGAATTAAAGCATGATAGAAAGAAGAGGAGTAACAGCTTGATAGTCAGAAGAGGAGTTACGGCATGATAGACAGAAGAGGAGTTACAGCATGATAGACAGAAGAGGAGTTACAGCACGATAGACAGGAGAGACGTTACAGCATGATAGTCAGAAGAAGGGTTATAACATGATAGACAGGAGAGGAGTTACAGCATGATAGATAGAAGAGGAGTTATAGTATGATAGACAGAAGAAGAATTATAACATGATAGACAAAAGAGGAGTTACAGTTTCATAGACAGTAGAGGAGGTGCAGAATGTTGACAGTGCGTGATAGGCAAAAGAGGAGTTATAGCATGATAGACAGAAGAGGAGTTACAACATGTTAGACAGAAGAGTGACATCACGATAGACAGAAGAGGAGTTACAACATGATAGACAGAAGAGAAGTTACAGTTTCATAGACAGAAGAGGAGGTGCAAAATGATAGGCAAAAGAGGAATTAATGCGTGATAGGCAAAGGAGGAGATATGGCATGATTTACAGAAGAGGAGTAACAACATGATAGACAGAAGAGTGACAGCATGATAGACAGAACAGGAGTTACAGCATGATAGACAGAAGAGAAGTTACAACTTCATAGACACAAGAAGAATTATAATATGGTAAACTGAAGAGGAATTAAAGCATGATAGAGACAAGAGGAGTTACAACATGATAGACAGAAGACGAGTGACAGCATGATAGACAGAAGAAGAGTGACAGCATGATTGGCAGAAAAGAGGTTACAACATAATAGACAGTAAAGGAGTTACAGTTTCATGGATAGAAGAGGAGGTAGAGAATGATAGACTGAAGAGGAATTGATGCGTGATAAGCAGAAGAGGAGTTATAGCATGAAAGACAGAAAAGAACTTACAACTTGATAGACAGAAGAAGGGTGACAGCATGATAGACAGAAAAAGAGTTACAGGATGACAGACAGAAGAGGAGTTACAGCATGATAGACAGAAGAGGACTTATAGCATGATAGTCAGAAGAGAAGTTATTACATGATAGACAGAGGAGGAATTAAAGCATGATGGACAAAAGGGTTGTTAAAGTATGATAGACAGAAGAGGAGGTGCAGAATGATAGACAGAAGAGGAATTAATGCGTGATAGGCAAGAGGAGTTATAGCATGATAGACAGAAGAGTGACTGCATGATAGACAGAAGAGGAGTTACAGCATGATAGACAGAAGAGGAGTTACAGTTTCATAGACAGAAGAGAAGGTACAGAATGGTAGACAGAAGAGGAATTAATGTGTGATAGGCAAAAGAGGATTATAGCATGATACACAAAAGAGGTGTTACAACATGATAGACAGAAGTGTGACAGCATGATAGACAGAAGAGGAGTTACAGTATGATAGATAGAAGGGGAGTTGCAGAATGATAGACTGAAGAGGAATTGATGCGTGATAGACAGAAGAGGAGTTACAACATGATAGACAGAAGAGTGACAAAATGATAGACAGAAGAGGAGTCACAGCATGATAGACAGAAGTGGAGTTATACACAAGAAGAATAACAATATGGTAAACTGAACAGGAATTAAAGCATGGTAGAGAGAAAAGGGGTTACAGCATGATAGACAGAAGAAGAGTGACAGCATGATAGACAGAAAAAGAATGACAACATGAGAGGCAGAAAAGGAGTTACAACATAATAGACAGAAAAGGAGTTACAGTTTCATAGACAGAAGAGGAATTAATGCGTGGTAGGCAGAAGAGGAGTTATAACCTGAAAGACAGAAGAGAAGTTACAACATGATAGACAGAAGGAGAGTGACAGCATGATAGACAGAAAAGGAGTTCCAACATGATAAACAGAAGAGGAGCTACAACTTCATAGACACAAGAGGAATTACAACATGGTAAACTTAAGAGGATTTAAGGCATGATAGACAGAAGAGGAGTCACAGCATGATAGACAGAAGTGGAAGTTAAGCATGATAGACAGAAGAGGAATTAAAGCATGATAGACAATAGAGGAATTAAAGCATGATTGACAGAAGAGGAATTAAAGCATGATAGACAGAAGAGATGTTACAGCATGATAGATAGAAGAGGAGTTACAGCATGATAGACAGAAGAGGAATGACAGGATGATAGACAGAAAAAGAGTTACAGCATGATAGGTAGAAGAGGAGTTATAGAATGATAGTCAGAAGAGGGGTTATAGCATGATAGGCAGAAGAGGAATTAAAGCATAATAGACAGAAGAGAAGTTACAGCATAATAGACAGAGGAGTTACAGCATGATAGACAGAAAAGGAGTTATAGCATGATAAACAGACGAGGTATTAAAGCATGATAGACAGAAGAAAAAAATAAGTAGGATGGACAGAAGAGGAGTTACAGCATGAAAGACGGAAGTGAAGTTATAGCATGATAGACAGAAGAGGAATTAATGGATGATAGAAAGAAGAGGGCTTACAGCTTTGTAAACAGAAGAGGAGTTACAGTATGAAAAGTAGAAAGGTAGTCACGACATGATAAACAGAAGAGGAGTTACAACATGATAGGTAGAAGAAGAGTTATAGCCTGACTGTCAGGCAGAAAAGGAATTATAATATGATAGACAAAAAAGGAGTTACAGCTCGATAGTCAGAATGGTTATAGGTTCATAAACAGAAGAGGAATTATAGTATGATAGAGAGAAGAGGACTTTCAGTTTCGCAGACAGAAGAGGAGTTACAGTATGAAAGAGAGAGGAGTAGTAACGACATGATGGACAGAAGAGGACATACAGCATGATAGACAGAAGAGGAGTTATAGCGCGATAGAACGAAAAGGAGTTACAGCATGATAAACAGAAGAGGCCATATAGCATGAAAGAAGAGGAATGACAACATAATCTACAGAACATGAGTTACAGCATTATAGACAGAAAGAAACTTACGGCATGATAGACAGACGACGTCTTACAGTTTCATAAACAGAAGGGGAGTTCTAGCATGATAGAGATAAGAGGACGTACAGCTTCGTAGACAGAAGAGAGGTTACGGTATGAAAGAGAGAAGAGTAGTTGCTACATGATAGGCAGAAGAGGAATTACAGTATGATAGACAGAAGAGGAGTTACAGCATGATAGAGAGAAGATGAGTTACAGCGTGATAGACAGAAGAGGAATTAAATCATGATAGACAGAAGAGAAGCTACAGAATGAGAGACAAGAAGCGTAACAGTATTATAGGCAGAAGAGGAGTTACAGCTTCATTGAAAAGAAGAGTAATATCAACGCGTTCAATAAAGTGAAGAGGAGTTAGGGTATGATAGACTAAGAGGACTTACACCTCATTAGGCAGAAGAGGAGTTTTAGCATGATAGAGAGAAGAGGAGTTACGGCATGATAGACGAAGATGACTTACATCTTCATAAGCAGTAAGGGAGTAGTTTCAGTATGATAGGCAGAAGAGTTGGTATAGCATTATAGACAGAAGACTTACTTTTTCATAGGCATTAGAGGAGTTTCATTATGATAGAGATAAGAGGAGTTACAGCTTTATAGACAGAAGAGAACTTATAGCTTTATAGACAGAATAGTAGTTACAACATGATAAAGAGAAGAGGAGTTACGGGATCATAGACAGAAGATTACTTACATTTTCATGGACAGAAAATGAGTTACAGCATGATAGGCAGAAGAGGACTTACATCTTTATAGGCAGTAGAGGTGTTTTAGCATGATATTTACAAGAGGAGTTCAGCATGATAGGCAGAAAATGAGTTACAGCATGATAGACAGAAGGAGTTACAGTATGATAGACAGAAGACGACTTACAGTTTCACAGACAGGAGATGATCTACAGCATGATGGTCAGAGGCAGAAGACCGGTTATAGCTTGATAGACAGAAGAGGAGTAACAACTTCATAGGCAAAAGAGAAGTTACATCATGATAGACAGAAGATCAGATTCAGCGTAAAAGACAGAAAAGGAGTTACAGCATAATAGAAAAGGAGTTACAACCTGATTGATAGAAGAAAGGGTTATAGCTTAATATGTGGAAGAAGAGTTGTAGAATGATATGCGGTAGAATGGTTACAGCATGATTTGCTGAAGAGTGCTTACAACATGATAGGCGGAAGAATGGTTACAGCATGATTTGCTGGAGAATGCTTACAACATGATAGGCGGAAGAATGGTTACAGCATGATTTGCTGGAGAATGCTTACAACATGATAGGCGGAAGAATGGTAAGAGCATGATTTGCTGAAGAGTGCTTACAACATGATAGGCGGAAGAATGGTTACAGCATGATTTGCTGAAGAGTGCTTACAACATGATAGGCGGAAGAATGGTTACAGCATGATTTGCTGGAGAATGCTTACAACATGATAGGCGGAAGAATGGTTACAGTGTGATTTGCTGAAGAATGCTTACAGCATGATAGGCGGAAGAATTGCTTACAGAATGATAGACTGAAGAATGATTACAACATTATTTGCTGAAGAATGCTTACAGAATGATAGGCGGAAGTATGGTTACAGCATGATATGCAAAATAATGCTTACAGCACGATAGGCGGAAGAATTGTTACAACATCATAGGCGGAAGTAGGGTTAAAGCATGATAGGCAGAAGAAGAGTTACAGCATGACAGTTTGAAAAGGATAATAGCATCAAAAGCTTAAGAAGAACTACTGCATCATAGGCAGAAGAAAAGTTTCAACATCATTAGCAGAAGCAGAGTAACGACTTCGTAGACAAAAGAAGAGTTACAGGATCACAGACAGACAGAAGAGGAGGTGCAGCATCATGTGCAGAAGAAGAGGCACAGCATCATGGGCAGCAGGGGAGGGAAAGCATCATGGACAAAAGAGGAAGCTCAGTATCAAAGGCAGAAGCGGAGGCACAGCATCATTGACAGAAGAAGAGTGCGGAAAACTGGTTTTAGAATCGAAGGTGGACGAAAAGCTACAGCATTATAGGCAGAACAGGAGGCACAGCAACATAGGCAGAAGAGGAGGCACAGCATCATAGGCAGAAGAGGAGGCACATCAACATAGACAAAAGTGGAGGCACAACATCGTAGGCAGAAGAGGAAGTACAGCATCATAGGTAGAAGAGGAAGCACAGCATCATTGACAACTGAGGAGGCACATCATAAAAGACAGAAGAGAAGGCACAACATCATAGACAGAATAGCAGGCAAGGCATCATTGACAGAACAGGAGGCACACCATCATAGACAGAAGAGGAGGCACAGCATCATAGACAGAAGAGGAGGCACAACATCATAGACAGAAGAGGAGGCACAGCATCATAGACAGAAGAGGAGGCAAAACATCATAGACAGAGGAGGCACAGCATCATAGACAGAAGAGGAGGCACAGCATCATAGACAGAAGAGGAGGCACAGCATCATAGACAGAAGAGGAGGCACAGCATCATTGACAGAAGAGGAGGCACAGCATCATAGACAGAAGAGGAGGCACAGCATCGTAGACAGAAGAGGAGGCACAACATCATACACAGAAGAGGAGGCACAGCATCATAGACAAAAGATGAGGCAAGCATCATAGATAAAAGAGGAGGCCCAGCATCATAGACATAAGAGGAGGCCAGCATCATAGTCAGAAGAAGAGGCACAGCATCATTGACAAAAGAGTAGGCACAACATAATAGATAGAAGAGAAGGCATATCATTGTAGGCAGAAAAAAAAATGTTATAAATACCTATATGGTAGGAAACATGCAGTAGCTGAATATCGATGTAATAAAGTACACATTTTGTAAAGGAGCCTTGCTTCAGTCAGAGCGGGTGAAATACTAGACACAAGTAAATGTCACGCTTGAAAAGAAGACTTTATATTAGTTAAAAGCTACAGATAACAACTTCTACAAGCTGTGCACCAATGTACCATTATAGATATATTGAGCTCAAGCAAGAAATTAGAAAATCCATATGACTTGTAAGATGTTCTAAGATATCTGACTGGAAATTCACCATGAAGACAAGTATTGTAGTTTGAGACCTATAAACCATTGCTTGTTTGCTTTTGGTTTTAAACAATGCATGCTTGTCTGATCGTTCAAATTGATGAACCCGTTACCAACATTTTATTAATAGTTACTGACATTGTCATTTGGGACAGGATATGCTAGGAAAATTATGTATCTGAGATATATAGCTTTCAAAATACACTGTGCTATGACAATCGGCATCCATCACTACATTTCCTTGATGCATGCATATTCGTTGGTTATACATGTACATCTCATATCTTGACAAAATCAGAAATTGATTACCCTTTTCCTGGTTCATAACATGTTGCTGTTGCTGCGGATCAATCAGTCCAGTCTCACTATTATTACATGCCACCTTCGGAGAAACGAATTGCACTTGAATGAGTCAGGAATTGAGACGAAATGCAGAAACAAAGGACTTTCAAAATTGGTCCAAAACATTTTTCTACGGTATAAATATTCAACACAGTAACCGTGTAATCAAGACCGCGAATCGTTACCAGCTAAATATGGTATTACAAAACGAAGAACGGTGAATACTCCTCAAGTCTCCACAAGCTTTACAAGTATGCACATGTCGACGTGACGTCATTATTCCTGTATTTTAACAGAAACATGCATGTTTTTGTTTTTGTTTTTTTTTCACTTCAGAATTTTATTTTAAGAGCTGGCAACTGTACATTACATAACATTTTATTTAAAAATAACAATTGCAATGAAAATTTGAGAATTTGAGAAAGTAATACACTTGACTAGATTAGAATAATAGAAAAGAAGAGACGTGTTAATTCCACAAAAACAAGATGTTTTCAAACTTCAAACTTCTCCGCCAATTTTCTACGTTCCAAATAAGCCATAATTATTACAAAATGCACGAGAATGCTACGGGTCTAAATCTAATCTACTCATCTATTGTTGGTAAACATATGTAAAGAGTTTTAAAGCTATAGCCCTTATAGTACTGAAGAAAGGTACCTTAACAGGAAATACTAAAATACAATAAGTACGATAAGGGACACTATACTGACAAAATGCATCAGAGTTATCGCTCCTGATATTCCCACTAACTTAATTTTAATAAAGGTTACAGGCTATATCTCATATACACTTAACTAAATTTCTAACTTAGCTTTTTGTCCGCCAATCTCTTAAACATTACCTAAAGTATCTAAGCGTACGTTTATATAATTATATTTTAAGGTTGTTCGAGGAATTCCTACGAAAATTTCCAAATATTAGATATAAGACTGATATAAGGTCATTGTGTACTAACATCGCCTGTCTTTCTTTTGGTGGAAAACTAAGATTGTTCCGAATCAGCAATTGCATTTTGGAGCGCAGTTGTCACTGCTATAACTGTACAACTTTATCTTAAATGTCACACTGATTACCTTTTCTAAATATATAGAACCTTTAATTATACCGTCAATGAAATCTTATCCTTAACAGGTTAAGATTTATTGTCTCGCTGTCAGACAGTATCAAAGTTCTTAATGGTCAGGATGAGGACGAGCATAACGCCAAAAACATCCCTGTCGCTTCACCTCGTTTGATAATGTGCATCAGAGACTTTTTCCTGAAAAATGAAAAAGAAGGTAAAAATCAAACGCCCGACGAATACCTTGAGTTTAACCTTGAACCAGTAAAACCAACAAAACCTGTCCATGTAAAATTCAACGGAATAAAAGAATCGATCAGACATTATTTTCCAAAGAGAAAATGCTTTACCTTGGCACAACCAGCAACTGGGAAAGATCTACAGAATATCGAAACACTAGATGAAAGTTCTTTAGATAAGAAATTTGTGAAAGATATCAAAGCTTTGCAGAAATACGTATACGAAAGGAAACCGAAATACATATGCAATGCCAGCCAAAAAACTTTAGATGGAGCAGGTGAATATTTATTTTTTAATTCAAACTGCTAATTGCTTCATATGAATGTATAGCATTGTGCAGCAATTTATTATTATGGCATTATCCTCTTAGAGAGAGAGAGAGAGAGAGAGAGAGAGAGAGTATGATGTTTATGTAACTAGGGACGATCAGGATATGATTTTAAACTTGTCATTACCTAATGTCGTCGATTCCTCAGCTATTTTCACTACTGAAAGGTTTGTCAAGACTTTTAGTGCGAGATAATATAACTTCTGTCTGTTTATGTAAATGACAAAATGCGAACACAATAGCTAAGAAATGATTACGAAAGCAAACTTACAAGACGCACGAAATGGTAAGTTATTTTTATTGAATATTAGAAAATACTGAAAGAACACTCTGCTCCGAACGACATTTTATTCCTCTTTCACTAAGCAGCATCGTGGGCGCATGAATTGTGGTAATATCTTGAATCAGAATTTAGTGTGATCTTGGCTGTGTGCCGTTAGAAAATAGGGTTGATATGTCAAAGATTAGGGTCATGCTGCAGCGGCAAAAGAGACATTTGACATATTAACCTTGTTTTAGAGCGTTGGAATTATAAAATAGCGGACGTGGGGTTAAGTTGCTCTGTGCTGTCGGATTAAGGTTTTTACATGTCGAAGACTGCGACTTCAGTGTTTCGTATAGGTTTTAGAGTTGCCTTTTGACCCTTTTATACCTAGGTAACTGTTAAGTTTTTAAATAGTCATAAAGTAATTTTTATAATTAATCTTGTGTTACATCTTTATGAGTGACGATTTGCAATATTATACTAAATGTTTTTAGCTCACCTGAGCAATGCTCAGGTGAGTTTTTCTGATCGCTCGATGTCCGGCGTCTGTCGTCTGTCTGTCGTCTGTCGTCTGTCTGTCGTCTGTCTGTCAACATTTAGCTTGTGTATGCGATAGAGGCTGTATTTTTCAACTGATCTTCATGAAACTTGGTCAGAATAATTACCTTGATGAAATCTAGGCCGAGTTCGAAAATGAGTCATCTGGGGTCAAAAACTAGGTCACTAGGTCAAATCAAAGAAAAACCTTGTGTATGCGATAGAGGCTGTATTTTTCAATTGATCTTCATGAATTTTGGTCAAAATGATAACCTTGATGAAATCTAGGCCGAGTTTGAAAATGGGTCATCTCGGGTCAAAAACTAGGTCACTAGGTCAAATCAAAGAAAAACCTTGTGTATGCGATAGAGGCTGTATTTTTCAACTGATCTTCATGAATATTGGTCAGAATGATTGCCTTGATGAAATCTAGGCCGAGTTCGAAAATGGGTCATCTCGGATCAAAAACTAGGTCACTAGGTCAAATCAAAGAAAAACCTTGTGTATGCGATAGAGGCTGTATTTTTCAATTATTCTTCATGAATATTGGTCAGAATGATAATCTTGATGAAATCTAGGCCGAGTTTGAAAATGGGTCATCTCGGTTTAAAAACTAGGTCACTAGGTAAAATCAAGGAAAAACCTTGTGTATGCGATAGAGGCTGTACTTTTCAATTGATCTTCATGAATGTTGGTCAGAATGATTGCCTTGATGAAATCTAGGCCGAGTTCGAAAATGGGTCATCTCGGGTCAAAAACTAGGTCACTAGGTCAAATCAAAGAAAAACCTTGTGTATGCGATAGAGGCGGTATTTTTCAAATGATCTTCATGAATTTTGGTCAGAATGATTACCTTGATGAAATCTAGGCCGAGTTCGAAAATGGGTCATCTCGGGTCAAAAACTAGGTCACTAGGTCAAATCAAGGAAAAACCTTGTGTATGCGATAGAGGCTGTATTTTTCAACTGATCTTCATGAAATTTAGCCAGAATGATTACCTTGATAAAATCTAGGCCGAGTTCGAAAATGGGTCATCTTGGGTCAAAAACTAGGTCACTAGGTCAAATCGAAAAAACATTGTGTATGCAATAGAGGATGTAGTTTTCAATTGATCTTCATGAAATTTGGTCAGAGTGATTGCCTTGATGAAATCTAGTCGAATTTGAATATGGGTTATCTGAGGTCAAAAACTAGGTCACTAGGTCAAATTAAAGAAAAATCTTGTGTATGCGATAGAGACTGTTTTTTTTCAATTGATTTTATGAAATTTGGTCAGGATGATTGCCTTAATGAAATCTAGGTCGAATTTGAATATGGGTCATCTGAGGTCAAAAACTAGGTCACTTGGTCAAATCAAAGAAAAAACTTGTGTATGTGATAGAGGCTGTATTTTTCAATTGATCTTTATGAATTTTGGTCAGAATGATTGCCTTGATAAAATCTAGGTCGAGTTTGACATGGGTCATCTAGGGTCAAAAACTAGGTCATATCTAAGAAAATGCTTGTTTTTTATCGCAAGAGACCAATTTTTTGGTCCAATCTTAATGAAAATTGGTCAGAATATTTGTTTCCATGAAATCACTAGGTCAAACATGTTTTACACTGTTATGGTGTGTTTCTTAGGTGAGCGACCTAGGGCCATCTTGGCCCTCTTGTTTGTGTTATTAATTGCTGTATAATGGATGAGAATAAAGCTAGAAATGTGTCGATAGGACAAGGATGTCCCCACTTTGTGATGTAAGGGAAAACAGTGTTTGTCCTTTAAATGCACTTTGACAATATAACAGGTATTCTAATGTTATGGTCTGAAAAACATATATTTTTTTTGTAAATAAACGTTATAATATAGACGACAGAAAATTACAAAGCATGTTTAACCTCTTTGTGATCTTAGTGTTAGAATCGACATGTGTCACTATGGTGAGTGTTTGTGCCAAGTTATTTGAATATCCAGCTATGTATACAAACATACAAAAATGATAAACTAGAAAAGAAAAAAAATGAATTAATTATCTCTTCAGGTGACCTTTACCTTTTAGTGTAGGGATGTAGGTTGTGCATGCAACACATTTAATGATTACTGTAAATGTTTATGCCGAAGTAATTGAATATCCATACATTCATACAAAAGTTGGGGATTAGACAGGAAAAATATGTAAAATCTATTGAAAAATCTTTGACTTTTAAGTGTGTCTTTGACATTTAACTTTTGTTGTAACATCTTCAGAATCCTTTGGGAAATGTGGTGTAACTTGCTGTCATATCTAAGAAATATTTGAAGATGTGCAATGTGTAGCTTGATTTGACATATGGTTTGACATATAAAATTTCCTGAAAAATACCATAATCTACTTTACTTTATAAAAGGCACGACGATTTTCAGTAAAATAAATATTGTTGTACAAAAGTCAAAGGAATAAACAAATTGTTGTGCGATTAAAACTATTCAGTTTGGTTTATAATTGAAATCACCTAACAGAATAAGCTGGTCAATGTTTGCTTTTTAAATATTGATATTTTGGAGTGTTGTTCATTACTTAAATGCAAACTAGCAAATACAATCTTTTTTTTTTGTGTTTTAGATTTAGCAGCTCTAATCACATCGTACGTGAAAGCACTTAGGAAGGATGTACCTATACGATGTGAGGACGCCTATGCACAGGCGTCAGCCCAACGCAACGAACGAGTTTTACAAAAAGTTTTGAAAGAGTTCAAGCAAGACATGGAAGAAGCTAGAAATCTCAAAAGCAAGACCAGTCTTCAAGATATGTTTCTCGGGCAATTTGAAAAAACTCTTACGAAGTACCGTACTGGTTCACTTCTGTATCTTCAGGACGAATATGAAGAAAGAGCAACGGTAAACTTCACTTCATATTACATTTTAACAGATGTCTTCAATAATGCTTCCACTTTTACCGTCAAAATGCTCTTCCTTTGATCTCATTTTCATTTCTTTAAATTGATATGCCCGAGCTAAGCGGGCTGTTTTTCCTAGATCAAGACATCCGATCAGTCGAACATGCATACATACATGAAGGTACAACATGATTCTGCAAATCGTGATGATAAAAACAAACAAAACAGAAGTATAACGGATAGGAGATTCTGTTATCGCCGGTGTAATGAAGTATTTCGACCCCCATAGAATAACGATCCCCGGTCATTATTCTATAGAAAATGTGACTCCTTTCCTGTAAAATATTGACTCCCCTTATAAAAAACTGACTCCCTTTGAAAACTCTATAGAATAACGACCCCCGGTCATTATTCTATAGAAAAACTGACCCCTCCAAGTAAAATACTGACTCCCTAAAGATGACTCCCTTCGAATCTCATAGAATAACGACCCCGGTTATTATTCTATAGAAAAAGTGACTCCTTCCATGTAAAATACTCACTGCCGAAATTACTACATTCGAACTCTCATACAATATCGATTCCCGGACATTATTCTATTTAAAAAAAGTTACTCTTTCCGTGTAAAACACCGGCTCCTAAAAAGACTTTCGACGATAATATCTATTAAAAAGTGATCCCCACCAAACCTAACGGACAATTTTACTAGATCTACAACTCTAATACCCTC
Organism: Mercenaria mercenaria; assembly: GCF_021730395.1. NCBI lineage: Eukaryota > Metazoa > Mollusca > Bivalvia > Venerida > Veneridae > Mercenaria > Mercenaria mercenaria. The sequence goes on along the minus strand of NW_026461366.1, from coordinate 43,619 downwards.
CATTGCCAATAGTTAACATTTTGATTGTACTACTACTACTGGTGCCGCTACTTCTATTGCTATTACTACATGTACTTCTTCTTCTTCTACTACTACTACTACTACTTCTACTACTACTACTACAACTGCTACTACTGATACTACTATACCTGCTTCCACTAATACGTCTTGTACATCTACCTCTTCTTCTCCTGCTGCTGTTGTTGCTGTCACTTATTCCTCTGCTGCTGCTGCTGCTGCTGCTGCAACTGCCACCACCACTGCCACTACTACTACTACTACTACTACTACTACTACTACTACTACTTTCTATTGTTGCCGCTACCGTACTTTACTGCCACTGCTAAGTATTGCAACTTCTATTAATACTAAGTTCTATGCTAGCAGTTTCTTGTGCAATTTTCTTCAGAAGAATTACTTCATACCGAAGTTTGCAGGGATTATTGACACTGGTGTGTTTTGTGAACGTATTGTGAATTGTTATTTTCCTGAAAAAATGTATACACCAAGATACAGCGTCTAGAAATAGAATCCCCTTTCCCGTTGCGGAATGCTCTGATTTCTGTGTCAAGTGATGGTATCTGGGGCTAATGGTCAAACGGAAGGACGGACGGACGGACAAGGGCAAATCTACATGCCCCCTCCCCCGAGTTGGGGCATAAAATGCAGCAATTAGGCCTTAGATACATGAGTTATCACTAAATTTGACCAAATGACCGGGGGTCATTTTTTTATGGGAGTCAATATTCTTCGTGAGGTTCAGTTTACTTCACGTGGGTGAGTCATAGTACTATGATCTGGAGGTCATAATACTATGACCGGGGAGTCACTTTTTCTATAGAATAATAACCGGGGGGTCATTATTCTATGGGGGTCGAAATACTTCATTACACCTGCGCTGGAAAACGCCCCCCTTCGTGCTCTGAATGACATTAAACAATTTACACTTATGTATAGGTCTGTAAAGTATTTTATTTCTAAATAAAACCGAATGACAATCAAAATCTTTGATAATTCCGCTTTGTCCTTACAGTTTATGTGTAAATTCATAAAACGTTTTCAAACGAAAAGATACATAACGTTGTGCTGCAGATGATAAAATAAAATCGGAAGTTTTGACTCCTTTTCTGTTTAAGAAGGTAAATTTCCCGGGCTTTCTTTGTTAAAATAAGCTACTGTAAGAAAAAAGTGTATCAAACAGTCACACTCGAGCCGATTTTTCTAATCTGCACCTACAAGTATGGAAAAAAAACTTATGATAATTCACCCATGAATCCCTAGGAATTTGCTGGTGCCAACGAATCCCGAAGAAATCACAGTCAGAGTAATTTTCATTTAGTAATATTTGTATTTAGGTTCAATTTCAGCCTGATTCAAAGGAAAACGTCATGATTTCTAGATGTAAATAATGTAATAGATCTACATGAGAAGGAATCAGAACAGCCAGTACATTTTCATGTTGACAGATTTTAACCTTGTTTAAAACCAGTGTCGAGATATAGTTATATGACCCAGAAAATTGCCTATGCCTTTCATATCTTTAGCAAAAAATGGATCCAATGTGTCTTAGACTAGCTGACAAACTAGATCCAATGTCCTTTGTTAAACTGCAGAGCTGATGAGACATGTCCGTCTGCTGACTAATGATTTGTGTATCAATGGTTTAGATTGTGAGCTCAATAGTTTTAAACTAATAATATACGACTAATCGTGTTCAGCTTTACCTCATAAAGGCTGGAATTACTATACATGAAGGGACATCCTTGACGAAGTAGTTAAGGTCGGTGACTTCAAGTCACTTGCCCCTCAGCGATATGGCTTCGAGCCCCGCTTGAGGCGTTGTTCATGTGAGGAAACCATCTAGCTTGCTTACGGAAGGTCGGTTGTTCTTCACAGGTGCTTGCCTGTGATGAAATAACGTGTGGAGGGGCACTTGGGTTCTTCCTCCACAGTTGTAGTATGACCTATAAATAAAACAAATTCACTATTATTCTTGACTCGCCTTTTTGTTGAAGGTTCCTATCAGACGATGTCTTTAATCAACGACATACTAGTTTTATCATATGGATGTTCAGCATTTGTCTTTTTGCTCAAAGCTGCAACTCAATATATGTGCGCTGACTACTTGAAGCTCACCTAATATTCTACTATGCTATCATATATATAGCATTCAGATACCATATAGGTATTTCTACGATACCCTGGCTGTACTTCCTAAATATCGCCGAGTCTCGTCTGGGCATATAAGCTTGATTTATCGTTAAAACTTATGGTTGAAATTCTTATCGTTGTCTTAGCCTCTCGATGCTCAAATGATATGCTATCTTGTATAGCATTTGCCTACCAGAAAGATATAACCAATATTCCCGGTCTGTATTACGTTTCGATATATCAACTGAATGATTTGTGCTAACTTTTGATATACCCCTGTAGTATTTCGCCACAGCTACTTTCTAGGAGCAATGATTTCAAAACGAGAAAATATGTAATGTTAAAAAATTGATTACTTATGCAAAAGTGAAACCATATAAAATATTTATCATATAGTGAATTTCGACCAGGCCCTGAGGTCAGTAACAATGTTTGGTTTTGATTACCTTAAATAAAACGAATATTTAATTTTGCGCCCTTGGCAATATGAGCCAAGTTGTAAATGTGTGGCAGAAGACGCACGTGTCTAAATTGTTTACACATATCAAACAAACTAGAATTGTAAAATATACTACAGGTCTACCTTCATGATTTTATTTTAACCTTTAGTGTTTCATCCTTTCGAAGCAGTACGGACTGATATAAATTGATTCGTTTGTTAAGTATTACTCCAAATATTAGGATGTCCTAAATATTCAAATGATCTGGATTGGAAATCTACCGGATCCATGAAGCAACTTCACTACGAAATAGGAAAATAATGACCCTGCCTCTCTGTTTCTGTTGTTAATTTGTATACGGTATTTTATAACGTGAACCAGCTGTAACTATTAACTGGTTCCCTTTAAACATTACACGAGGAGCATTTGAAAGTAGTGGAAACAGTCCAGTATTTTCACTATTTGTTCGTGCTCCAACAAGTGTGGCATATCAATGGAAAGAGTGTTGATTTTTCTGTCCAACTGACCAGAAACGGAACTACAATCACGTGTAAAAGCACATTTAATTAGCACTTGAAATACATCTAGTAAATTATACTGGCTGAAAAGTGGCTGAATCTAACTGACAGTTTCGCGAAGAGCAGACGCGGACTGCTTGGCATGGGCTTATCAGAAGTTATAGCCGACTTTAACAAAGAGTACGGGACAATTCGCTGCCATACCGTACTATTGCCCGATGGGTATCTCTCTTTAAAGAGGGGAGAACCAGCACCAAAGATGAGACCCGTCCTTAGCGCCCTCTGACTGCTGTGTTTGACAAAGACATTCATGTTGTGAAAGTAAAAATCGAAAAAATATGCATGACGAACAGTGGAACAGATGTGGAAAATGTCGGACTTTACTTCGTCAGCGGTTTTTTTGATTTTAAAAGAAAGGCTAAACCTGTGTAAGGTTACTGTGTTCCTTTGTTTGTTCGTTTCGTCTTATGTGTTGGCTTTGTGTGCGTGTGTGTTGTTCGTTTTGTCCTTGTGTGTTGGCTTTGTGTGTGTGTGTGTGTGTGTGTGTGCGTGTGTGTGTGTGTGTGTGTGCGCGTGTATGTGTGTGTGTATGTGTGTGTGTGTGTGTGTGTGGTGCACGCGTCTGCGTGCTGGGGGTTTCGTTTTGAGGAGGCTACGTTTTTGGTGCGTGGCATTCCCTGTTTGATATTTTTCTTTGTTTTTTTTGTACACGCTGGATATCGCATTTATTGAATCCTGAGCAGTAGATGGAGAGGCCGTAGAAAAAGCTTCCACCCTGCTCGTTAAATATAAAAAAAACAAGGAGTCTAGGCATATCAAAGAAATTGCTACAGGTGATGAGACGTGGTTGTACTTTTTTGAGCCTGACAATAAAGAAAATAATAAAATGTTGGTAGGTGAAAATAACGAGAGGCGCGTTATTGCTCAGTGGAGCAGAAGCGTCAGGCAGGTTATGTTCGTATGCCTTGTTCTTTGAATCCGATGGAATTGTTGCTCGAGTCCCTGTCCTTGAACACAGTAGTGTTACTGGTACATTTTACAAAGCAAATACTCTCTCTGCTGTTCTCGACCACTACACAGCAAAGCGCCAAAGTACAGGGGCGCGTGGCATCAAGCTGCTACATGACAACGCCCCGGCCCAACTTTCAGTCGTTGTACAGGAATACTTCAAGGAAATTTATATTGAGCCATATAGCCCTGATCTCTCCCCTTGTGACTTTTGGTTGAAATAAAATCTGGAAAGTAGATCCCTCGGAAGCACCGAAAACAATGCAAATAGTGAAAATTGCAGACTCGGTTTGATTGAACCCATATATAAAATCATGCTTAAGGGGGCTTTGAAACGCGCAGCGCAGAAGCGCTCTATACCACTGTATAAACAGTATGTACCCAAAGACCGCCTTCTTTGAAAATGACCGAGGTATGGATAGCCCGCTGCTGTTGCCACTACTTTTCAACCGCTCTTCGTATAGTTCGTGATACTGGGATCCAGTTGTGACTGTAATTAACCCAAATATTTACAGCATTTTTTGTATTTATAGAAATTATAGAAAGTTAAGGGAGTCAGGCACTATCTATGCTTATATATTACATTATTAGTACATCCAAAGACAAACAAGATCATATTTGTAGATATAGCTATGAGCAAACGTGCTGAGAAAAATAATTTAGACCTTGATGGTCATCATTGCAGGACGAAATGAAGAAACATGTTGACATGCTTACAGCGGAACTGAGGCAGGCATGTCAGAAATTGGGAAAGGAGAAATTGTCAGAAATGTATGATGAAATGCTGGAGAAAAACAGTGATCGTTATCTGACGTCTACCGGCTACAGCCATTACGAAGAAGATATGAACAAACTGAAAGAAGATTTTTTTAAAGAAATGAAAGATTATGATATAGATGAAGTAAGTGATTGTTGTCCGATTTATTAAATTTTTGTTGCTGTTAAAAGTTTGATTATACAATAATGAATACTTTTTCTATCTATTTTTATTTATTTCATATTATTCCGAGCGTGTATAATTTGACTTCAATGTAATTGCTGTCTCTGTATCATTCAAGGTTTCATGTATACTGCCGTATGAACACATCTGCCGATGCTTGTAAATTGTTTTGGTACTTGTAACATGCACTTAACCCGTAACTAGGAGGTGTAGACGGCAGCACGCAGACTCAATCAGTCCAAGCTTGCAGCATTTTTATTTTTGTCGTCATGCACCTTGTCTCATTACCATCTACATATATGACCTGTGGAGTTTCTAGTTTTTTTCTATTTTCTTATTGATTATGTTAAAACATCCGTAATATTCAATGATCCCATTAAACATATGGTAATTTCCACTGCTTAGAAATCTTTTATAAGGTGAATAAAAATACATTTACCGACTTTCTTTTGTTTTGATATCCCAGATAAGGTGGATTGATAAAGCAAGAATGTCTGACATATATGTATAATCAATTTCATATGTTTATTTATTTCAATGCTAATTGATGAAATTCTGTTTGATCAGTGATTTATAATCCATATCAATCACTGCATATCACTCGCTGTGAGTTATATAGCTTTGTTGAGCTACTTGTACATTGTGCAGTAATTTCTAATTTTTCGCATAAGACGGGGTGATAATTGTAATCGTGCTTTCTTCTTTATCTATATTTCTCGATTGAAATAATTTATTTAAGGCAATTTTGCACGTTTATCTCATAGTTTATACAATGATACCTTGGTTAAACACTAATTTGCCTGTGTTACAAAATTTACTAAAAAACAATTGGCCAAAAATAATAGTACTGTGCTCTTGATCTTTTAGCTCACCTGAGCTTTGTTCAGGGTGATCTATTAATATGGGGTGGATGGTTCGTCGTCCTGCGTCAGCATTTATTTACTTAAACATGTTCTCATTCTCTGAAACTACCAGTCAGAATTACACAAAGCTTAGTCAGTAGCACCCCTACATGAACTTCTATCAGTTTTGTTTAAATGGTTTACACCGGTCCCTTTTAGGGGCCGCCAGAGCTAAAAATGAAAAAACAAACAACAAAAAAAAAAATACCAGTTACAGAACTTTTTCTCGTGAACCGCTTGACGGATCTTGATCAAACTTCATTAAAAGGTCCTCTCCCATTTTCATTCAAATGGGGGCACTAGAGCTAAATTTAGAAATACATTTAAACGACTTCTACTCAAGAACCGATATATGGATCATCGTCAAACTTGGTCATCATATATTGGGGTATTTGATCCCTTTTTTGGGGCCACTAGAACTAAAACTGGTCTGTAACATCATTATAAGGTCCTCCCTAAATTTGATACAGATGGGGGCACTTTGCCCGTTTAAGGAGCCCTAGAGCTAAAATTAAAAATACTTTTAAACGGCATCAAAAATAGTTGATAGCATCATTATAATGTCTTCTCCCAAATTGTTGAAATGGAGGCAGTCGGCCCTTTTTAGGGAGCGATGGGTCCATAAAAGAAAAGTAACTTCTAACTTCTTTTCATAGGAGCTAAAAATAGAAATACCTTTAAAAGACTTCCTCTTATGAACCGCTAGATTGTTCCTTATCAAACTTGGCTTGTAGCATCATCTTAAGGTCCTCTCCAAACCTCATTAAAACTGGGGCATCAAGCCTGTTGAAGGGCTGCTTGAGCTAAACTAAGAAATACATTTAAACGACTTCTTCTCATGAAAAGCTTTATTGATCATCATCAAAGTTAGTTTGTATCATCATTTTAAGGTCCTTTAACATTTTTTGTCAATTGGAAACATAAAGTGCCTTTTTTCGGGCTGCTAGAGAAATACCTTTAAATAACTTCTTCGCATAAACTGCTTGACAAGTATTCGCCAAACCTTGTCTTGAACATCACTATAAGGTCCTTTACCAAGTTCGTTCAATGGGGGCAGCGGCCAATAGAAATGGAGCTTAAAATAGAACTACCAATGAAGTATTTCTTCTCATGAACCGCTTGATCGATCCTCTGCAAACTTAGTCTGTAATAGCATTATAATATCTTATTACAAATTTGTTCAGTAGAAGCACTTGGGACCTAGAGTTAAAATAGGAATACCTTTAAATGATTTCTTCTGATGGTTTATGCGACAGGAAACTATAGTAAAAAAACAACTTTGAATAACATTTTTTGATGTAAAGCTTAAAGGTTTTTCACCAAACCTAGTTAGAAGCAAAGTCAGACGGTTAAGGTTCTCTTTAGGTGAGCGACTTCCGATTTATCAAACTTGCAGAACTTCCTTAAGGTAGTTCTGTACGTTGGAAACACCGGAAGCGATGACATAACGTCATTTAATCGTAACACATAGAATAAAGCCAGGATCCGGCATACGACAACGAAACTTATCAAAAATAGTAACGTTGCTATCTTTATCAAGATGGTATTAAAATATTAAATAAGTTAAATAATTCCAAACAATGTCTATAAATCAGATTGAAATGTGAGAATGCCTTAAATCAGGGGAAAGTATCTCGAAAACAAGCACACGGACCGATACATCTTATTTCACAATATTATTGACCACATGGTTGTTTATAAACGAGAAGTTTCATTTAAATTGACATTGTATTCGCGGAAATGTCATCAAAATTGTGATTTTCCCATAGACTGTCATTATGAAAACTTGTGTGAGGTTCATTTTTTTAACCAGGATTTCGTAGAAAACCGGCTATTAGAATTTGGTAGGATGGGCTTGTAAAACTTCGTTTCCGCACAGTAACTTCAGTATGGAACAAACTATAGACATCAATTTTTGCCTGTAGATAGATAGTAAGGAGACGAAGCTTTTGATTTGCATTTTGGGTTATTTCGGTCAAAGTCAAGGTCGCTGTTGCTAAAATTTAAAAAAAAATCGTTTCCGCTCAATAACTAAGTTGAAATTAAACTTGGCCTATAGGTAGCTTATAGCTGTATATGGGGTCATTGGGGTGAATAACTTACTTAATCTTCACACTTAGAAAATTCTACGGTGGCGCAGTGGTCTAGAGCGTTTGGCAAAAAATTACTTTTTAGTCTGGTATGGAAGAGCGTCGGTTCGAATCCTACTGATATCCAGTTTTGTTTTCCATTTTTCTTTTTCTTTTGTGATAAAAAAGTCATTTTGATGCCATTTGGTCATGGTCAAGGAAACAGTTACTGAAAATAAATTTATTCTCTAAAACAGATATTTTTTCTTAATGTGATCACCGAAAAGGTGGTTTCCGCTTTATAATTTCAGTTTACTGCCACAAAATTTGTGTACAGCAAGCTTATCTGAAAAATTAGGCATAAATGTACAGCCTCATGAGACAAAGTGCCTCGTGCAAACCCCAGCTCCCTATGTCATAGATCAAGGTCACACTTAGGAGCCAAACGTCATAATTATAAGATCTTAGGCCATAACGTTGTCATGCATTGATCAACTTTTTTAAGTTCCCGAGAGTGGACATATTAAAATCGCACTGTGTGTGTAATGTCTTGTCCGGGTTTTACTCTGCCATCCATAAAGGGATTTGAAATAACTTGGCATAAATGCTCGCCATAAAGAGACGACGTGCCATGCGCAAGACCCAGATACCTAGCTCTAAGGTCAAGGTCACATTTAGAAGTCAAAGATTAAAACAGGGTCTGTTTCATGTCCGGTCCATTACTCTGCCATCCATGAAGGGATTTTGAAATAACTTGGCATAAATGTTTACCATAATGAGACAACGTGTCATGCGCAAGACCCAGACCCCTAGCTCCAAAGTCAAAGTCACACTGAGAAACTCTGCCATCCGTGAAGGGATTTTGAAATAACTTAGCATGCATGTTTACCATAATGAGACGGTGTGCCTTGCGCAAGACCCAGGCCCCTAGCTCTAAGGTCAGACTTAGAAGTCAAAAGTCAACAGGGTCTGTTTCGTGTCCGGTTCATAACTCCGCCATTCATCAAGGAATGTTGTAATAACTTGGCATTAATGTTCCCCATAATAAGACGACATGTCATGCGAAAGATCCAGTCCCCTAGCTCAAAGGCCAAGGTCACAGAGATTAAATTTTACCATGGTCTATTTCTTGTCCGGTCAATAACTCTGCCTTCGGTAAAAGGATTTTAAATTACTTGGCAAAAATGCTCGGGGGCATATATCAGGAATATTGACAGCTTTTGTTTTTATAGCAGATTCCTTTTTTTGCTGGACTTACATTTTCTATAGGATTACTTTCATTTATTGTTATTACAAATAGCTTATATTGTAACTTTTTTATAATTATTGGCTGAAGGGGAAAAACGAGACCACTTTTTCTGTGGTACAACATGGATGCTACCTCAATTTTAGGCATATTTGGACATATCTGTAGGATTTTTGCTTTGGACTAAGAAATATTTTTATGAACTTATACTATTTTAGGAATATTTCTCTTAGTTGTTCTCATAAATAGCTTATTTTGAAACAGTTTTTATTATTGGTTATACAGAAAAGGCCACCACCATTTTATGTGGTACAACTTGAATATGATTTATCAAATTTTATGTGTATTTTGATCTATCTCTGCCTGAATTTTTTTTCGTGATGATGATCATTTCTGTTTGGGTCAAGCTATTGAAATTTGTTTTAATTGGCTGAATTGTTTGAGCCAATAAGGCGATGCGTAAGCAAAACAATAAAACATTGGACACGACATTGTTACCCTTTGGGATCCAACACTCTAGTTTTATTTATCCGTGAGATATATTCAATGTTCACTTATAACAAACAAATATCCTAATATCTATTTATTTCAGCTTTACACCTGCTTGGAAGCCTTTAAAAAGAGCAAGAATGATGACAAAATGGCGCTCTACCGTGCTGCAACAGGACAATATGACTCCCGTCAATATGGTAATGAACTATTTAAACTGTCCTTTATACCTTTGAAAACTTAACATTTAATGCAATGTTATTCCATTATGTACTTCAAGTCCTGGATACACTCATGCCATGAATATACTACCACTTTAGATTCCCTACAGTTTGCCGGGTTGTAGTGATGAATATAGCCAGTCTATCCCTCTGATCCGTGACATACCGTGGAAAGCATGGTTGTAAATTACCTAAATACATGTACACTGCTGACTAGTGTACAAATTAAACCATTTAGAGCTACTGCGGTCTCAATCAAATCGAGTCTGCAGAATTCACTATTAGCCTTGTCCTCGGTGCTTCCGAGTGATCTACTGTTCAGCTTTTGTTGATATATCATGTTATTATTAAGTTATTAAGTATATATCTATTTCAAGAATTTTACAAAAGCAGTTGAATAATTTAAGGTTTCAATTATCAATAACATCTTTACATCTTTTAGCGATGTTTCAGCAAATAACTTTTTATTTACACAACAGTATGTTCTTTGAATTTTATGCCCCGAAGGTGGACATATTAAAATCGCATTGTCCGTCCGTCCGTCCGACCGTAAGTTTGTAAACTTGTCTGGGCTGTAACTCTGCCATCCATGAAGGATTTATGAAAAAGTTTGGCATATATATATTAACCTTAACGAGACGACGTTTCAAGTGTAATACTCAGACCCCTAGCTATAAGGTCAAGGTCACACTTTGAAGTCTAACGTTAATAGGGTCTGTTTCGTGTCCGGTTCGTAACTTTGCCATTCATCAAGAGGTTTTGAAATTACTTACCATAAATGTTTATCTTAATGAGGCGACGTGTCATTGGCGAGACCCAGACCCCCAGCTCCAAGTTCAAGGTCAGACTTAGAGTTCAAATGTTAACAGGGTCTATATTTGTGTCAGGTCCATATTTCTGCCATCCATGAAGGGATTTTGAAATGTCTTGGCATCAATGGTAACCATAATTAGACAGTGTGTCCTGCACAAGACCCAGATCCCTTGCTCTAAGGTCAAGGTCATACTTAGAAGTTATAGGTTAATAGGATCTTCTCGTGTCCGGTATATAACTCTGTTATCCATAAAGGGATTTTGAAACAACTTGGCATAAATGTTTACCATAATGAGGCAATCTGTTACGCACAAGACCCAGACCCCTAGCTCCAAGATCAAAATTTTTGTCCAGTTCTTAACTCTGTCATTCATTAAGGAATTTCGAAATTTCTTGGCATAGATATTCCCAATAGCAAGAAAACGTGTCATGCATAACAACCAGACCACTAGCTCTAAGGTCAAGGTCACATTTAGAGGTTAACAGTTTACATGGTGTGTTTCTTGGCCGTTCCATAACTCTTCCATCGATGGAGAGATTTTAAAATTACATGGCATAAACGTTCCCTATATTTAGATGACGTGTCAGACACAAGCCCAAGACCCCTAGCTTCAAGGTCAAAGTCACACTTAGAAGTCAAAAGTTAACATTTTATGTTTCTTGTCCGGCCGGTCAATAACTCTGCCATTCATAAAAAAGCTACTTGTCACAATTCTTTCCTATGATGAGTTGATGTGTCATGCTCAAAACCCAGACCCTAACTCCAAGGTCAAGGTTACCTTCGGAGAACTTTGTTAATCTGGTCGCAAAATGAGTCCTACCTAAACTATTCTGGCATATTTTGCGCAGACAACTCTTGGGCACACTTCGGGGGCGTTTGTCACTAATAGTGCCAGCTCTCGTTTGAGCTTCAATTGTAAATACATAGTATATCAAATAAATTTTTTAAGAGCTATATTTACTTGTATTTTCCCTATAAAAGGTCAAGGTCAGTAGTTGCAATGGTCAGGTTACCTTTAAGACCCACCACAAAATAACTGTAATATTTTGTATTTCCATGATAGTAATTATACATTTTTTTGTATGGAGAAATGACGAATAACAAGTTGACAGTAACAGATATGAGGCTAAGACAATGTATTTAATGTCTAAATATATTATTCAATAAATGTAGTAGTATGCACAGTACTTCATGTATTAAGGTGAGTTTAGACCACACTGTGTTTCTACAGTGTAAGATTGTTATTTTTTAATGTTTATAAAACTATACTGAGAAGAGAATGACTGAATAAGTTTGCAGATGAAGTTGTGAAAACAGGGTCTAGATTGTCTACCTGTCATCTTGTAGAATAGTTGTATTGTACCAGTATTACCAGAATTAATTATACCAAGTTCATGTGGGAGGAAAAAGTAGACGACTAGGTATTGGTGGGTCTTTAACACTTCAATTTCTTGAATACCAATGGATAAAAATAAATGCTATTGCCTATAACACGCATGGTAAACTACAGAGCTATTTCTTTAAGACGTATACGGTAAACTGCTCTGTCGCGACTTCTGAGGTAGTGCACGTCGCGATAAAAGAACATCAACAAAGGTGAGTGTCATCATATTTTTGCATTTTTACAAGCTGTGTATCGAACGAATATCAAAAAATCGGGGAATGGTAGGCTTTGTAGATATGATTGAACTTTACAGAGAACTTTAAGTTTGCTAATTCTTTCTTAATTTGTGGTCGTGGTGATATTTACCAACAAGCCGATTTTGCAGAAAATTTGGCCATTTCGTCATGAAAGCATTTTCATTGTCCATTATTTACATTTTAACTAATATTAAGAAGCAAAGCGAGTAGGTGTGAGATAGCTGTAAAATATACAATGCATTTGGAAATAAAATAATTTATGTACCGAAAATGGTTCGGGTGTAAAATTATTTAGTTTTTATTGAGAGAGATAGCTCTGCCGTGAAGGAGATAGTCATGTTGCTAAGGAGACTCCATTTAGGAGTTACGCCTCCGCGGAAACAGTCACTTACACGAACCCGGCGCACAGCGATCATATTTCAACAACGTTAACGACGTCGTGCCTTCATTGTGATGCTTTCATTAAGTTTGCATTAATTCATATCTGTAAATTTATTTTATAAATTCTCATAAGCAATACTTCAGTCATAAGAAGTTGTTTTGTTAAGATACCAAAAAATTTAATGATAACCATCACAGCTTTGGATAAAAAAATCAATCAACTTGCATCGAAAGAATATATTGAGAAAGCATTAGATCAGAGACTGCACAATCTGGTAAGTGAGGACTTTCTAAACGATAAGATTCAGTCCCTGAAAAAAGACATAAGTGACCAAATAAAATCAGAGATGGATAACGTGTATGATAACTTTAGATCAATCAAATCCAAACTGAAAGCAGCAGAAACAGAGATTGAACACTTAAAAACATAGAGAGTGATATGAAAACCGCGGTGGAAAAGGTAAGGGAAGAAAATGCAACCCTAAACAAGAAAAACAAAGACCTGAAGGAATGGATTGGAGAAAACAGTGATAGGGCCAAATATCACGCCTACCAAATTAATGAGTTAGAACAATATTCTAGACGGAATAGTATAAGAATATACGGAATAAATGATGTAAACAAAGATGAACCCCCTTTAACCACCGCGACAGAAGTAACAAAAATGCTAAAGGAAAAACTGGATATCTCCATTCCCAATAATAGGATAGACATCGCTCACAGGCTTGGTAGATACATGAAGGATGGAAATAGACCTATAATAATATGTAAATTTTTATATAGAACTGATAAACAGCAAGTTCTAAATGCAAGGAAAGGTCTAAAGGGAAAGAACATAGTGATCAGAGAAGATCTCACACTGAAAAACGCGAGGCTACTAGAGAGACTGTCAGACAAACACGAGGTAAAAAACTGCTGGTCTGATGATGGACGCATAATTGCACTGTTAAATAATGGGAAGAAAATCAGAGTGGATCTTCAGACAGATCTGTCAAAATCACTGATAACTTAGTTGCTATACAGTATACACAGTATATAAGAAACAAACTTTAGAAAATACGCAGAGATAATTTAAAATGATATCATATCTGTCTTATGTATGATTTTGCCTTTTTCAAAACATTTCTAGTCAAACAATATGTTTGTAAACGATAGCACGTGTTTACATTTATTTTCAATATGTAAATCTAGGTCATTTGGCATTTCGTTTTGTAAGTCTTTTTCATTGGCTGACGCCGGAAACCCTATGCAGTGACGTAGTTAAGTTGGAGGTCATGAGATTAACATGTTAAATTTTTGATTGGTTAAAAATGACTTTACATAGTTTTTGATACAATCTTAAGCGGCCATGTCCATGACATGCCTAAAAACAGGAAATGAAACTTGTAGACATTTTTTAAGCCACAACTTTTATAATAGAAAGCTAAGCTACTATGAGATATACTTGATCGCAGGTAAATTTCCATTATTTATCACTATATTGACTGAATATGTAATAATTTTACATAGAAACAGTGACAGTGACAGTGATCACTATGAATTGTTGTTTAAAAATGTTTACTTTAAATTATCAAAGTTTATGACTAATAGTCGCTACAGGCACCTATAAATGTTTTGTCTCTGATTGTACAGTTAGGTTGGTATACTTTTGCCGCTGTTAACTTAGATTCCTCGGACAGAAACGTGAAACATCTGTTGTATACCACTATATTGTCTGAATATATAATAGATTTACATAGAAACAGTGACAGTGATCACTAATAATTGTGTTTTTGAAAGTGTTCACTTTATCAAAGTTTATGACTAACAGTCGCTGCATGTAATGACGAATTCTGTACTATGTTATTCTTGCAAGTGTCAATTTTAGGCACCTGTAAATATTTCTTATCTGATTGTACAGTTAGGTTGATAAACTTCTGCCGCTGTTAACTTAGATTCCTCGGACAGAAACGTGAGACATTTGTTGTATATCACTATATTGTCTGAATATATAATAGATTTACATAGTAACAGTTACAGTGATCACTAAGAATTGTGTTTTTGAAAGTGTTTACTTTATCAGAGTTTATGACTAACAGTCGCTACATGTAACGATGAATTCTGTACTATGTTTTTCGGCAAGTGTCAATTTTAGGCACCTATAAATGTTCCTCATCTGATGGTATAGTTAGGTCGATAAACTTTTGCCGCTATTAACTTAGATTCTTCGGACAGAAAGACTTTTTTTCTTTTGTTAAATAAAAATAAATGATGCGCTTATAAGAAATAAATTTTTGCTTACTCTATATATTGCCAATTCGCAATTACATGTCACTTTAGAGGTTAAAATGCGTACTTTTATGACAGAAAATGAGCTTGTGAATAGAAACTGATTTGCCGTTTAATTATTGTTTTTTTATATGAAGTGGTCTGAATATAAAAGGATTTATATATTATGTGACAGTAAATGTGCGTGTTAAGTTCTTTCCTGACTGTTCAAGGAGGTTAATATATACTTTTGCTGCCGTAGCAGGATATATTATACTTTATACAGAAAAAAATATTGATTACGTACTTTACATATAATCATAGGTCACAGGTTCTTTGTGGTTTTTTATGGGACATGTCTGTTTTTGTATCTGTTTTTGTAACTTCATATTTAAATACAAGTCTTATTAAAATTAAAATATATTTAATAAATTCGAAGGAACAGATCTTTAACGGTAGATACTGTATATATGCACATGTAAAACGATAAACTTGTTATCAAGTTCTAGGTTAGTTAAGTTAACTGAGATTCAGCTTCTAAATTTAGTGATGGACCTGGACTGGTACTTTTCTTTCTATCTTTTTTTAACAAGAATAATGTTCTCAATACTAAGAGAGTATTAACAGCTTTCAATTTTGACAAAACATTGATGCTTATACTTTGTCTTTTTTTTTCGAACGATTGTGCAGTCTATGGAGTTTCGAATCCTTGTCATACACTGTTTGACTCACGGTACTTTGTGTGGGTGGTTTTAGTTACCTATTTTAGATACTTAGGCGACAATGACTGAGTGTTTGACCTTTGTTTCTATGAATGTACAAGGTCTATGAGATGGTAGGAAAAGAAAAGATGTGTTAAATTATCTGAAAGGGAAGAAATTCAATATGTACTTTTTACAAGATACTCTCTTTACTGATAAAGAGATTAATTATATTCGTAGCCAATGGGGTTTTGAGTGTTACTTTAGCAACTTTAGTAGCCAGTCAAGAGGGGTAGCAATTTTTATTAATAACAATTTTGAATTTAAATTCAAAAGCTTAGAAAAAGATGAAAATGGTAATTTACTTATTTTAAATGCTCTTATTGAAAATGCTGATTTTACAGTTATATGCCTATATGGTCCAAATAGAGATGAACCTGCCTTTTTTACATCATTACGAGATAAATTATCAAAAATTGAAAATAACTGTTTAATAGTAGGAGACTATAACTTGGTTCTTGATCCTGACATGGATTGTTACAATTATTTGAATATTAATAATCCTAAGTCACGTGATGTTGTTTTACAAATGTTACATGAATTCGACTTGATTGACTCTTGGAGAGAACAGAATATGGAAAAAAAACAATACACTTGGTTTAAGAAAAATCCAATAAAGAAAGCAAGACTTGATTTTTTCCTGATTTCAAGTAACTTTTATACAGATCTAAAAGAAGCTGCAATCGAACCTGGGTACAGAACCGACCATTCTTTAATATATTTAAGTATTGAATTAGGTAAATTTGAAAAAGGCCGATCCTATTGGAAATTTAATAACTCTCTTCTAACAGATAAACAATATGTAGAGCAAATAAAAAATATCATCAAACAGGTAAAAACTCAGTATGCTGTAAATCTGATAGAAAACGAAAGTAATGAAAATGTAAAATTTAGTATAAATGATAAATTATTTTTTGAAACTTTATTAATGGAAATCAGAGGTAAAAATATTTCTTATTCCTCATATAAAAAAATCAAGAAGACAAAAGACAATTAAACTTAGAAAAAGATATTAAGGCTCTTGAAGGACAAGAACCTATTGACTATAATCTGTTAGAAAGGAAGAAAAATGAATTAGGGGAACTAAGAGCCAAAAAAATGCAAGGAGTTTTTATAAGATCAAGGGCCAAATGGGTATCTGAAGGGGAAAAACCAACAAATTACTTCTGTAACTTGGAAAATAGGAATTATACTTCAAAAATAATGAACTCACTCTATTCAAAATCTGGAACTCTGCTAAGGAATCAAAAAGAAATCATAAGTGAAGTAGAAAATCATTATAAAATGTTATATTCTTATAAACAGACAGAAAATATAGAATTAGAGAATATTCTAAATGTTGAAGGCATACCTAAACTTAATGAAGAAGAAAAAAAAATCATTAGAAGGGCATTTGAGTTATGGTGAGATGTTGGCAAGTCTAAAAAAATGTCCAATAACTCATCACCTGGTAGCAGTGGTTTTACAACAGAATTCTTGAAGTTTTTCTGGATAGATATTGGTCATTTTCTTGTTAGGTCAGTAAACCATGCTTTTGGTACAGGTGAACTATCAGTCACTTTAAAACAAGGGGTCATCACTTGTATTCCAAAAGGAAATAAAGACAAACAATATATAAAAAATTGGCGTCCAATATCACTATTAAATGTATCGTATAAAATTGCATCCGCAAGTATTACCCAGCGTTTAAAACTAGTGTTACATAAATTGATTAGTGAAGACCAGACAGACTTTTTACCAGGCAGGTATATAGGAGACAACGTAAGGTTAATCTATGACATAATGTACTTTACAGAAAAAAATAATATACCTGGTATGCTTTTACTACTGGATTTTGTTACCGCTTTTGACTCTCTGTCATGGTCATACATGTATAAAACTCTAAAATTATTTAATTTTGGTGAAAATTTCATCAAGTGGATTAAGCTTTTCTACAATGATATTCAATCTTGTGTTATTATAAACGGTCATCTTTCAGATTTGTTCCATATTCACCGTGGATGTCGTCAGCGGGGACCCGCTTTCCCCGTATATTTTTATACTCTGTGCTGAAGTCCTTTCAACTATGCTAAAACAAAACCCAAGAATAAATGGGATTAATCTTAATAATTCTGAATTTCTACTGTCACAATATGCAGATGACACAACTGTACTATTAGATGGAAGTGAAGTATCTCTCAGAAACACAATGCTAACATTAAACTACTATGCCAAAATTTCTGGATTATGTATTAATGTGGAAAAAACAAAAGCTGTTTGGATAGGAGCAATGAAAAATAGTCATTTAAGGTTATGTACTGATCTGGGTCTACATTGGGAACAAGAACAATTTAAATTTCTGGGTGTAACCTTTACACTAAATCTGAATAATATTGTTATTGCAAACTACTATTCAAAAATAAAGGAAATTAAAAACTTATTAACACAATGGTCTAAAAGAATGATCACACCAATAGGCAAGAATATAGTTATTAAGACGTTAGCTATGTCAAAATTGAATCACTTAATATTAAGTTTACCAAACCCAAACATAGAGATAACTAAATCAATACAAAATCTATTTTATAAGTTTCTGTGGAATTCTGGACCTGATAAGATAAAGAGAACAGTCATAACGCAATCTTATGATTATGGTGGCATTAGAGTGGTGAACTTAGAAACCTTTATGACATCTCTTAAAATTACATGGCTTAGAAGGTACCTGACCTATAATACTAAATACTTTAACTTTACCACACAGATATATCCATTTCTTAATACATTTCACAGTTTTGGTGCTGACTTCTTAAAAAACAAACTACATAATGTGAAAAATGCTTTCTGGAAAGACGTTTTTCAGGGATATATAAAACTCAGCATACAATATCCAAAATCATGGAAAGATTATAGACATGTACACTTTCAAAAATTCTTGTTTATGTAGGTAGATTTATTTCTCCAGCTACGCTTGATATTCTATATAAACATCTTTTTTGGCACATAAAATCAATGTTTGTGAGGAATGTATGATACTTTGGATGTGGAAATGGAAATAAATTATAAAAAAAGATACCAAAAATGTATGAAAACTTATGACATTCATCTCGGACAGGGTACTCAACGCGAGTACTTGGTCTTTATCTATGGCGACATACATTGGCGTTAACGTCCATTCGCAGTTTGTCCGTTTTCTCCCTCCGTCTTCGCTGTTTGGACAATGTGAGCATCGTTTGCATCACTTGAAGATAAAGACACAGATGACTGGACATTGTTGTGGCGTCTGCTTTATTAAATTATGATTTTCAGGGTTTTGCTGTTCGCCATAACTAAGCAACTGTCATATTATGTATGCGAGTCGATGACAACATTGCATGCATTATAAACAGTAATACTCACTTAGCTGAAACGTTGTTTTGTTCCATCTCCCACGTCGGAATGGCGCCATACTCTAGGTACATGTCGCCCTGTCGTGTTGTTGCTCTTTTGCGTATTTTGGGGCAAACAAGTGTACTATTAGTGCGGACATTAGCAGTCGAATTCACATCACGACAGATCAGAAAGCAACTGTGCTGGTTATGCGTAGCTATGGTAATAAAAACTTTCGACGCGCTTCGCCTATCAGCTGAAATGTTACAAAACATGTATGACCAAATTACAGAAAGATTCCGAAATACAACGATATATTTCACATTATTTACACAATATGCAACATTTGACAGCAAAAGTCTACGTTATTTTTGAACAGCCCTCGTATTGTTTTGATAAAGTTTTTTATGAGGCTATAATTGTAAATTTTGAATAGTTGTACATTCTGTTTACTTTTTTGCTCAGGTGAGTTATTGTGATCACTCGATGTCCGTCGTCAGTAGTTTGTCTGTCTCTCTGTTAACATTTAGCTTGTGTATGTAATAGAAGCGATATTTTTCCATTGATCTTCATGAAATTTAGTCAAATGGTTGTCTTTTTTTGTTTAAATCTAGGTCAAGTAAGAAAATGTATTATCTTGGGTCAAAAACTAGATCACTAGGTCAAATCAAAGAAATGATTATCTATGCCATAGGAACTGCATTTTACACTCTATCTTAATGAAATTTGATGAGATTGTTTGTCTGGATAAAATCTAGAAAAACATTGAATATGGGTTAACAGGAATAAAAAGCTAGGTCACCCGGTTAAATCAAAGGAAAGCTTTGAATTTGTGACAGAGGCTGAAAATTTTTCTTTTGATTTTCTTCATGAAATTTGGTCAGAATGATTGCCTTGATGAAATCTATATCAACTTTTAATATGGGTTATCTTGGATAAAAAACTATGCCACTAGGAAAACTAAAAGAAAAAATGTATTTGCAATTGGAACTGTATTTTTATACTGGACAAATGCGATGCTAGCGATTTATGAAAAAAAATGCGCGAATTAAAGCCCGTGCGCGAAACTTTTGCCATTTGCGCGCAATTTCCTGCTAGAGAATTTAACATGGATAAGGATTTTTTTCTTAATTTCGCAATTAAAAGATGCTAATGCTCTTACGTCATAATATGACAAAATTCAAATTCTAAAGAAAGATAATTTTACTCAAAATCTGAAGTCACGACCCTTTCGACAAATGCGTCTGATTGGTTCAGATAAAAGATAAAGTGATAGAAACGAAAATAGCCGAGAATATTAGAATTTCAACTATAAAGAAAGTTCTTAAATTTAGAATTCTATCACTGCAATAATTATGTCAGTAATTGTATGTTTAATTGAGGTTGCTAATTAAATGCGTACATTGTTAAAACACTATATGCATTATGATAAGCCTCCACGTAAAGTTGTCCTGTAAATTTGATTTAGCTGGTAAATCAGCATGACTGTTTAAAACTTTCAGATTTTAGATTCATAAGTGCATTTGAACGTGTTCGTACATTGGTGAAGTCACATTGACTATGATATTTGTACAAAGTATATTTTATTTATCAGCACGTACAAACAAACTGGTCGTGTCCTTAACGAAAAGCAATTATGGTATCATTATATTCAGATATGATTTTACAAGCTTTGTAAAATCATATCTGAATGTAAAATAGTATAATAGGTGATGTAAACAAGTATCAGAGCCACTTCCACCAAAGTTACAGGTTACCCTTACTTTTCACAAAATAATGTCACGCACTAATTATTCTCTTACTGAATTTATCTTTTTTATAGAAAAAAAGCACATGCCGATTCTAAGAAAATATAGCCCGCTCGCTTAGATCGATAGTGAAAGTGCAGCTCTATTGATCATGGGCTTCGAGTTTGAACCCCCTGACTATTTTACAATTTATCTGTAAGTTAGTACTGGTGTTGAATCTAGAAGTACTTCTTAAAACGGCACTAAATACAAAACAAGCAAAATAAATATAACAAAACATATAAGCAATTTGTATTATACAAATGATGTTTAAATATAAAAATAAGGTAATTGAATTGTATCTTGTAGTGGACATAACTACTACCGGTATCCCCCATACATACAGCAATGATGAGATGTAATTGTTAAAAAAACTTTATTTCATGATTAAAATATGATAAAAACACTGCTGTATCTTATCACTTTGTTTATTTAGCCCTAATTCAAACAAGCTTTCTAAACTCGTTATAAAGGTGAGAACTGATTTGCTATAAAGGTGAGAAATATGACCTGCAATTTATTTACTGCACAATAGCTATACAGTACTTTATTATGATAAACAGAAGCAAGTCTATCAATGGTCCAGACTTGAGTATTGGCCCTTACCGCCAATACACAGACATTATGATCCCCATAGGCCACATACCTGGCATACCAGAATCTGTGTCTTTAACATTGCTCCAAACGTTTAATGCAACACAGAGCTATCTCTTTAGCGACATGACTATCTCCTTCACGACAGAACTATCTCTTTCAATAAAAAGTAAATATTTTTACTCCGGAACCATTTTCGGTTCATATTTTATTTCCAAATGTATTATATATTTTACAGCTATCTCACGCCTACTCGGTTTGCTTCTTAATATTAGTTAAAATGTACGTATTTGACAATGCAAGTGCTTTCATGACGAAATGGCCAAATTTACTGCAAAATCAGCTTGTTGGTAAACATCACCGCGGCCACAAATTAAGAATGAATTAGCAAACTTAAAGTTCTCTGTAAAGTTAAAGCATATTTACATCGCCTACTATTCCCCGATTTTTGATATTCGATACACAGCTTATAAAAATGCAAAATATAATTATGATGACACTCACCTTTGTTGATGTTCTTTTATCGCGACGTGCACTACCTCGGAAGTTGCGACAGAGCAGTTTACCGTATACCTCTTAAAGAGATAGCTCTGTAGTTTACCAGGCGTGCTATAATTAACGGTTAATGCGAATACGATAATGTTACACACCGATAGCTACACGAGAACTACATGCAGATATAGATCTGCCACAGTTCGCTACTACGAAAATATTGAACTGGGAATTCATGGCATGTGTAATACCGTCGTTCATATGACTGAAAAATTGTTGAGAATGACGTTAAACCCGAATACACACACACTTGTAATGTCCCTGTGTATGAAATTAGCCTCTGAAATATTCCCTGTTATGACACGTTTAAAAACACATGTTGACACAGTAGATCACGATGATTGCTATACCTGTTGAGTATTTGTATTCCCAGAATGGTGCATAAGTTATCCTATGGTCGAGTTTTTGGATTCTACGAAATATGAAAGGACATAACTATGCGCTATAACCTACCTTTTTATTATAGATGTATAGTGTGCTTGGAACACATGAGTCTTTATTTGTAGACAAAGACCGAGCTAACGGCGCTTGTTTTTCAGGTTAGGCAACATGATCAAATATCAAGTATTGTGTGTATCTTTGAGGGCATACGCCTCTGTTGTTCAGGCCTTTTAACGCTTTCCTCTGCTTTGATACATGTCTTCTGACCTGTTTCATAGAGTATTTTATGGTGTTACGCTTGTTACTCTTCCTTATACATGTAATACCACCTTACTATTTTGAAATGAATTGAATATTTTACTCAGTAATACATACATGAGTGATATTTTTCAAAAAATATTTTGAAAAGTTGCAAGATATTTTGGCCGGTATAGATGGCCAGTCTAAAAAGAAATTTTCGATTCTGTTCCCTAAGATAAAACAGTTGTAGATTATACAATCATCCTCCAGGAGGGATGCACGTTTGTTTTGTATGGACGGTTTATTGCCTATGTACTTAGTAGTATAATTCGTTTCTAACTATGTGCTCTCTCTCGTTACTTGTTTAAAGTTATATGGTAAGACAAAAAGAAATATTTATAAGAAGTTTGCTAATCAATAACTGGCCGTATTTCCGACATACTGACCCATGTTATGTCAATTCTGCAGATAAAATCCATGACGAAATAAACAAAAGAATGAATGGGAAACTTGAGCGCGTTCTTCAGATGGAAATTCAAAAGAGAAACCAGTATCTGGAAGATGAACTGAAGAGACTTCAAGCTGAGTACGAAGACCTCAGTAAATCTGTCAAGTCCAGGCGCATGTGTTCAGTAATGTAAAAGTAGGATTTGCCTCAATAAATATGACACACTGATAAAATTAATATGAATGAAACACGTTACGGCAACGTAATGACATAATAAGGAAAAGGAAACGACCTGGTCATTTAGAAAACTCCTGTTTTTGTATATAATAGTGTACAAAAAATTCTTTAGTTGCAATTGTTAATAGTTCATTTTGATGTGTCTGTCAGTTGTTTGATGGTGACTATCTGAAGAATTCAACTTTTAGTACTGTTTCATTATGTACAGTTTATAAATTGTACTTGACGTCTGTTCATAGTATTTTAGTTATCATGCATTTAATTTCAAAATGCACAACTGGTAAACTAAATGTGTTTGGTGTTATTGTATATTTTAACAAATAATTGAATTTTAAGTTATTCTGGATATGCTTTGCTCTCAGAATTTACATGTGAAGCTAAACATGTGATGACGCGTGTGTGTGTCCGTCCGTCCGTCATGTTTGGAACAATTGAAAGTATTGACTTTAAGGTTGGCAAATAGGTATATTGCAATGTGACAATGTTCACAGCGCATAAACGGGTTGAAAGGTCAAAGGTCAAGTTTACAAATTAAGCTCAAGGGTAATAGGTATATGACCGTTATATTTCGTGTCCGAGCAATCTTTATAGCCATTCAAGATTTTGACTTCAGACTTGGCGTCATGATAGGAATGTTGTGATGAAACTTTGTGTAGAGTGCATGAACCGCTTGATAAGGCAAAGGTCATGATCACATATTGAGGACAACGGTTAAATCTGTCCGTCATATTTCGTTTCCAGGACATAATCTAATAACTACCAAATGTATTAATTTTAATTTCAAACATAGTCTGTGGGTAGGTGGCAATTAGACGATGTGCACCGCGCATGAATAAGTGCGGTATTCAAATGGTCAAACACACAGCAAGGTCAAATCTGTCATTCATATTTCGTGACAGATGCATAACGTTATAACAATTCAAAATGTTGACTTCTAGCCTGGCATATAGCTAGGTGGCGATGTGATGATGTGCCGAGAGCACGAATCGTGTCTGTAGGCCATATTCCAAGATCACAAAATGGGCTCAAATTTCAGATCTGAGCTTCGTATTGTGTGTCTAGAGCACAACTTAAAACCCTATACAATGTATTGAATTGAAATTTGGAATTTAGACCGATGGTGATGAGACGACGTGCAAAGTTCAAAAGAGCAACAGTACACATTATTGTCCACCACCTAACCCCTACACTAACCCCCTAATACCCCCGCCAACAATCTTGTCCGTTTCCCTACGTATCGCCACATAAACCCTGCCCTCAACACGCTCATCTTCGAAACCTTTTCCATGGAATTGTCTACCTCCTCCTGTCCTGTTTTGGGTGTATATTGAGCCGCTATGTGTAGCTCTTGTTTAAATAAAGTAACCTGAGATTAAATTACTAAAATGCGCTGACTTTAGGTACGTTTGGTATTCAAAAATATCATATCAAATATTTTTTCAAATTTTTGTAACCGTGTCGAAGGGTGTATATTCATTGAATATGTAAAACATCGGAAATAAATGCCGCAACCGCTTTAAAGCAAGTTGGTTGAAAATATAAACAATGTGCAAACATAATATCGATAAGATATCATTCTAAAGTCTCTTTTTAAAGTATGTTTCATTCGTCTAAACACAGTCACGTGATTAATGATAGCAAGTCATACTGACATGTAGGCGGGACAAAGAACACTTACAGTAGTGACGTCATAACATTTTGACGTTGTAACAATGTTTCATGATACATAATCTAAGATCAAAGCACTGGAATTTCGCGAGTATCCTTCTCGTCGCTGGATATCGTTACGGATACGCACATGGTCGATATCACTTTTTCCAGGACGATAAATCCTCATATAAACCTTAAAGGCATTAATTGTACAATTTATTTGGTTTCGAGGCCAGACCATCTGATCACATCAATATAGTAAGATTAACAGATTCCTTTTATATAATTACGTGTGATATTCAATGTTGCTTGAATTTGTTTTATGTATTTTTTTGTATGTACGTATGTATGTATGTATGTTTTATCGTCGTTGTCTTCTGCTGTTACTTTTCTGTTGAAACGCTGAAAATGTCTGATCAAATTGACTTTTCAGTGACAAATTATGTTTGACGATGAAATCAATCAAATAAGTTGCGTCCATAGAATAAGAATGGCGACTATTTAGTCAAACTGAGAATACTTGGAGAACCGTCATAATTGTTATTTTATAACGGCTTGATTCTACCAAAATAAATTTTCAAAAAAAAGTCTTCATTAAAAATGTTTAAGATAGTATTTCAGTATTTTGTCGAAATATCAAGAACAATGTGGAAAAGATAAATTCGTTTTTAAATAATCGTCATTGTTTCGGAAAATAATTCTGATGGACGTAAAAATAAAGAGTATGACAGCTTCCTTCTATTTCTATCTTTTCTCAAATACATTTTGTATAATATTCAAATATATCTAAACTAGACTTTGTTGTATTTATCTGTTGTTAGAATGAATAAATGTGTGTTACATATCTAAAGTATTTTTGTTTACCTTTACTATGTCTGTAACTTGTTTCTTGTTTTGTTAAATAACATACAATCCTATAGATATAGGTATGATACGCCTATATATTTATTTACCAAATTGAAATAACTTGTATAATCTTAATAGAGGGTCTTCCATGGAACATTTCTGCCAAAATAATATCGAAATCCAGTATGTGGTTTCTGAGAATATCTTTGTGGGTTTTTTTTCCATTACCATGGCAATCATGGTTTTGCAGTGATTAAAAATTAATTTTAAATATGAAAAATTAAATAACTTTGGTAGATGACCATCGAAAGAACATGTAGGCCAATTTCCATTAAGTTACACCTTGAAGAAAAGTGTGGATGGACAGTGAAAAATCATAAAGGCTCTTCTCGCTAAAACTGTTAAATTCTTCATCGGTATAAAAACTGTCGGAAAGTTAGACAGTTTCATTTTTTTTTGCGGAATGTCGGTGGTTCAACCCAGGTGCCCACTCGTGATGAAATAATGCACGGAGGGACACCTCCATCAATGACCTATGATTTTGTAGGTGCGACGTTAAACCCAACAAAAAGATAAGAAAAAAAGACTCAAAAGTTTCATTTTTATCGACAATAGCTTTTTCCTTTCTGGTACGTAGGTTTTGAAAAATGATGGGGACGCTAAGATCCAGTTTGGTAAGGTCTTATATCAAAATAAGAAAGGGTTTCTTTTTTTTTATGAATGACAAACTGAGAACAAAAAAAAATGAAAATCTGTTATACAGTACATAATCATTACTATATCTATTTTCAATCTGCGTTTATTTATAATAAAGATCAGTGGGCGAGTGTGAAGTTTCAATCCATTCCCATTAGTAATTACTGAGATAACAGCTTACATACAAAAACTTAACCAAAAAAAACTGTTTAGTCGAAAAAGGGGTATAATTTTGTAAAAAATACGAGTTATGGAATATGTCATGAGTTATATGGCCCGGGGAAGTGTCTACGCCTTTAGTAATTTGAGCAATTAAATGGATAATCGACAATGTGACTATGTATCAGACCAGCTGACAAACTGTGAAGAATTGCTATCATTACATAAATAAAATTTTGCTGAGGCTACCACGCAGGGATCAGGTAAATTACTCAATGTTTTAAACTAACAATCTTCAACTAATGATAATCAACTCAAACTCATAAAGGCTGCAGATATAATACCTGACTGGTACTTTTGTTAAAGTTTCCGTCAGACGATGACTTTGAATCAACAAGATACGAGTCCTATCGCATAGATGTTCAGCCTATGTCCTCTTAATTGAAGCTGCAACTCAAAATATTTGCCCTTACTCCAGGATGCTCAGTGCACAGGGGCTCGAGGTCGGGAATGCAGGTTTTTCTGCCTTATCCAGCTTTTAATTATTGACGGAGCATACGGCCTTTACGAATACGATCCAAAGTTTCCATAATCGCAACTTTTAACAATTACAAACTCGGGTATACTAAAATTCTGCGTTCCCGACCTCGAGCTCCTATGGCTCAGCGTCTATATGTTGTAACATATAGCATTACACTATCGTATAAGTATGACTCCAATGCCTTGCCTGTACTCTGCCAAAAACTTTGAACCTCATCATCTGTAAGCTGGAACTCTCCTGCTGTCACAGTAGATTATCAAACCATATGTGTCTGCCTCAGTTTTCCGATGCTCTATTTGCTATCGTCTATAGCATTCGACTATCCCGTAAAGGTTTAATTTCTATGCACTGTCCCTACAGCTTGGTACCTATAGTTACACTACTGCAGCTCTTCTTAGTCTAAAACTTCTTTTACATAATTTATCCGCCCGGACAGTATAGCTACAATAGCTTTCTTATCAAGGTACTGGGATGAATTATAAATTGAATCCTCGGTGTGTTTTACCTATTTATAACCTAGCAGAAGTGCACTTTGATTGGAACTATTTATAGAACTTCTTTCTTATTGGTCAAAATTCGTACATAGTATTTACAAGGAAAACATTAAACGTCAATCCTACTATCCTATTTTACAACGAGTATTTGCTCTAACAAATACGTGGTTCCTTGATACTGTTGTATATGACGTATATTGTGTGATGCTTGGATCCATTTACCACCGTTATTAAACCATACCAGCCATTAAAAACTCAAATACTATTATTAACAGTAATTCAACAATAATTATAGCGATGATAGCTTGAAAAGGGAGTCAAGCACTATCTGTGCTTATGTTTTACGTCATCAAAATATCAATTTGTGCTTATGTTTTACGTCATCACTATATCAAATATACACATTATTCTGACAGAACATGTGCAGTGTAGGTCAGTGTATTACAGTGATCAAGTGTGTGAAGTTTCATTCCCTTTCCAATAGTGAGTACTGAGATACTGGCTCACATACAAAAACTTGACCAGAAGTTGCTAAAAAAAAGTAGCATAATTTTGTAAATAAACAATCAGTTATGAAACCTGTGCAGTGTAAACAAGTTTATCACAGTAAATGAGTGTGTGAAGGTTCAATCAGTTCCTACATGTGGTTACTGGGATATCAGCTAGCATACACAAACTTCACCAAATTGTGACGGCAACGTACCGGGGAGTCCAATAGCTTTACATATTTTTCGAATAGTCGATCTAATAAAAATTTCATACCGGGTGTGTGACATCACTTCTAGTGTCAATTAAATGTGTGTCTTCACAGTGAGTTCAAAGTTACAAATGGCTTTATTTTCATTTTTTCTTAGGCTAACTATCAAATGTATATCATTTATAATTATAACTTTGATAAGAGTTAACACTGTATTATAATTCAATAATCAGTATGTTTCACAAAGGGGGGTGGGGGGAGGGGTCCCAGTTAGGTGTCTGCGCAAAATGTTTTTTGATTTTATTTATACTTTGTGGTAATATACCTGCATGTATTAAGTTTCATTAACAAGTGTTACTGTTACCAGTTTTGACTTACTTTTATAGATATTCACATTAAAAATGGGTGGGGTAATCTGACATGTGACCAGCCAGAAACACAATTTCTGTTAATTTTTAAGAAATGGTTCTAACTTTTTACCTGAAACTTTCATGATAAAATAACTATGCAATGGACATTCACACAACATGTTGCATTTTAAATTGTACTGAATACTTTTTTCATCACAGAGCCACGAAGTGGTCTAATCAAATTTACTGATTTTCATTGGACGAACTTCACCCAAAAGCTAAAACATGTTTTATTAGTTGAGATATTAAGGTGTTATTTTCAGCAGATATTGTAAACATTAAAATGACAGTATATCAGTATACTCTGATTAATATTGGAAGTGTGGTACACTCTCAAACTGGGTAAAAGTGGGTGGGGTAAATAAATATTCGAAGCAACACTACAAAATGTGTGCAGTTGTTAAGAAATTGCCTCATATTGTCTATTACTATCTTAATTTTATTAAATACAGACTTGGTTGATAAATTTTAACAAAACATTTTCCTCTTTATACATGTGTGCCATGAAAAAATCATGGACCTTGAACATGACATGTAGACCAACAAATTAACCCTAAAAGCTCAAAGTATTTAACAAAAGGGTTTGCCTGAGGCAGTATATTTTGAGGAAAGCTATTGTTTAAATTAACATTAAATTTTCTGCATTCCCAATTTCAATGTAGTTTAGAATATACATGAATATAGGTCTTCTAACTGGTACTTTTGACAGTCTCTTTCAGGTGGCCTCAGTGCATGTAGTTTTAGTATTCTATCTGCTTTGTCAGTACCTGCATAAAATATGCAGGCACTGTTAGTTCCAAATAGGAACATATTCATATTTCAACGAAACAGTTTTTATCTGTTCCTACCGGGAATTTACAAAAAAAGTATACAGTTCAGGCACTGCAGTCAGTGGTCATTTACCTGCATGTACATAACAGGCAGGAACATACAGCAATCTAGGTATTGTTAGTTCCAGGTAGGAACAAATACCAGTTGCACTCAATAAGCCACTTTAAGTTCCAGGAAAGAACAGACACTGTAAGTTTCCAGAGAGAACGGACAGATTATTCAAAACAAGCACAAAAGTTACATCACATATATAACTAGTCTTGTTAGTTCCAAATAGGAACATACTCATATTTCAACGGAACAATTTTTATCTGTTCCTACTGGGTACGAACAGTATTTACTATATACAGGATATAACTATGTGTTCCTGTATAAGATTTTAAATTCCTAGGGGGAACAACTGATTACCACAAGTGACCTTCATTTATGAGTTGATAGTTTACAGCAGAAACAAATACTTAGATCTTGTAAATAGTTAGTACTGTTAGTTCCCGGTAGAAACAGATAAGAACTGTTCAGTTGAAATATGAATATGTTCCTATTTGGAACTAACAAGGATAGTATATGTGTGATGTAACTTTTGCACTTGTTTGGAACAATCTGTTTGTTCTCTCTTGAAACTTACAGTGTCTGATCCTGCCTGGATCTTAAAGTGGCTTACTGATTGCAACTGGTATATGTTCCTACCTGGAACTAACAATACCTAGATTGCTGTATGTTCCTTCCTTGGAACAAATGTAGATAATGTGTTTGTTCCTTCCTGGAACCTACATGATGGGTTCCTTCCTGGAACTAACAGTGTCAAAGTACAAAATTTAATTGCAATTACATGTATAAGTATTTGTTCCTTCGTAGAACAAAAGTACTTGAGGCTTGATGCAGATTTATGTTTCTGCCTATGAATTAATAATTTGTGTTATGTACACAACTGACAGCAGCTACTGACAAACTAGATAGAATATTAAAACTATCTGCACTACGGCTACCTGAAAGAGACTGTCAAAGCTACCAGGTACATGTAGAAGACCTATATTCCTGTATATTCTAAACTATATTGAAATTGCGAATGCAGAAAATTTAATCTTAATTTAAACAATAGCTTTCCTCAAAATATACTGCCTCAGGCAAAACCTTTTGTTAAATACTTTGAGCTTTCAGGGTTAATTTGGTTTGTCTACATGTCATGTTCAAGGTCCATGCTTTTTCCATGACACACATGTATAAAGTGGGAAATGTTTTGTTAAAATTTATCAATCAATGCTGAATTTAATAAAATTAAGATAGTAATAGACAATCTGAGGCAATTTCTTAACAACTGCTGAAAATAACACCTTAATATCTCAACTAATAAAAAATGTTTTAGCTTTTTGGTAAAGTTCGTCCATTGAAAATCAGTAAATTTGATTAGACCACTTTGTGGCTCTGTGATGAAAAAAGTATTCAGAACAATTTAAAATGCAACATGTTATGTGAATGTCCATTGCATAGTTATTTTATCATGAAAGTTTCAGATAAAATGTTAGAACCATTTTTAAAAAAATTACAGAAATTATGTTCCTGGCTGGTCACATGTCAGATTACCCCACCCACTTTTAATGTGAATATCTATAAAAGTAAGTCAAAACTGGTAACAGTAACACTTGTTAATGAAACTTAATACATGCAGGTATATTACCACAAAGTATAAATAAAATCAAAAAACATTTTGCGCAGACACCTAACTGGGACCCCTCCCCCCACCCCCCTTTGTGAAACATACTGATTATTGAATTAACCCCCACTTCATTCAATTTAGACAGTTTCGAAATGTTTTAGACAGTTTTGAAATGTTAACTATATAGAACTTGCATGATCTAAGTGCATGACGTGTAATTTTATAACTGCTTTATCTGAAAGGGACACTTTATAGTTGCAAGACCTAAAGGAGAGATTTTATAGCTGCATAATTTAAACAGGAGATTTTAATTCTGAATGGCCTAAGGGTAATTTAATAGCTGCGTGATCTAAAAAGGAGATTTTATAGTTGCAGGTTTTACTACAGTTGTGTCAATAGGACATGGATGCCCACCGTTAAGTGTATGAGGAGTTGAACAAACCAAATTTCTTCAATATGGCATGTATTGTGAAATCAAGAAAAGGCCACAATTTTATAAAAAATAACCACAGAAAAAATGTCCATTATTTATGGTCATCTTCACACTCAGGTCCTTTCAAGCATATCCTTTCAATAGTGATTAAGGAGTTGGACAAACAGTATTTTTTTTCTATTTTCTCTATCGTCTGTTTAGCAAAACTATCAAAGGGCCATAACTGTGGTAAAATAGTTACCGCAGAAGTTCCTTTCTTTATGGACAACTTTATGGACAATTGCACATCAAGCTTGTTCATCTGTGAAAGGTTGAAGCAAATCAGGCTAACAGTATGGGAAGAGTTGGACACACAAGGTTTTTCTCCATACAGCAAAGCTATCAAAGGGTCACAACTGCGGTTAATGCAGTCACAGCAACAGTTCTTTCCCTTATGGTAATCTACACATCAAGCCAGTGAACGTTTGAAGCAAATAAGCTAATAACGTAGGAGGAGTTAGAAACATAAAATTTCGGGACGTACGGACGGACCTACAGACAGCAGCAATGCACGGCTTTAAAGGATGGTTTTACGGTTGCATTTACCTAACTAGAAGTGTGTCTATGGAACACAAAACTGAACTACGGTAAAGAAATAATTCAGGGGCAGAGTGATTTTTGGGGCATGTGGGATGGCAGAATGTGGATGAGGGATACTAACCGCTTAGCTCAGTAGAGAGAGCGTAGATCTACGGATCTCGGGGTCGTGAGTTCGATCCCCGGGCGGGACGTGTGTTCTTCGTAACTATTTGATAAAAGACATTGTGTCTGATATATTTTGTCCCCCACCCCTGATTCATGTGGGGAAGTTGACAGTTACTTGCGGAGAATAGGTGTGTACTGGTTAGGTTAAAGCCCGCCGTTACAGAACTGAAATACTGTTGAAAAACTGCGTTAAACCAAAAACAAACTAAGACAAACTATAATGAGACTGAACTGAAAGTAATCCCTATTACCTTAATTCATTAGCCGCTGATCCCAAATTCCTAAAATGGTACTTGGTCAAAATGTAAAGTTTGAAAGCTAGCTATTACACTTTTTAAATAACAGCCCTGAAACAAACAAAAAATTACCAGAAATTAAGTCAGGGTCCTGTGACCTTGACCTTTGAGCCACTGACTCCAAAATCAGCAGGGATCTTCCTCTAATGGTACTTAATCATTGAGCGAAGTGTGAAAGCTATAAGTGTTATACTTTGTGACTTTTGAGTCCGCATGGTCAGCTTTTAACGAGAATTTGCAAGAATTCTCTCCCTTAATTATTGACTGTGTTAAAGCAATTCCCTTCGAATTGGATTGTCTCCCTTACATTAGCTAAAGTCGTGTCAATCATGACCAAGTCAATAACTCTTTGTCATGGATTTTGCATTGATCTAAAATTTTGCTTTAGGTAATACACGGCAATTAAGCTCGCATGTTACTCCATAGAAAGCAACAAAACATGTTGCCAGTTTTTGATATAAATCATTATTTATAGATTCATATAGAAATATTATTCTTGTAAAGATATGAAAGATTTCTGTCAAAAAAATATTATGTTAGCTTATTATATAGCGAAATTCGTGTTGTCATGTAACAGAAAATGAAAACATTTAGATAAATTCTTTTATTATATACCTATATAAATTGTGTTAAAAAATCGGCTTGTATTGCACAATTGAATATGAACAGACAGACAAATATTCCGTACTGTACCTTTTAAATTCCGTATTGTACCTTCCGTATTGTATGCTGCCGGACTAGTTTCATTAATATGCATGACTCGACACATTTCTATAAATAGCGCACATAAAAACTTCACTAAATTCCATTTAATATCGATAAACATTGAAAATTTCGTTCAAGAACAAAACAAGAATCAAAATGGTAAAGGTATATAATAAAAGGGTCATTATAACAGTAGCTAGATCTGGGACTTTGTATCCGGCTCTCGTGGATTTTGCAAGGTCGGATCACACTCGGCGCTTGCGCGCCTCGTGAGATCCGATCTGGCAAAATCCACTCGAGCCGAATACTGCATCCCAGATCAAGCTACTGTTATAATAACCATATTTTCTTTCCTTTTGAAACTTTGAATCCCGCTAATCACCGAAATCCGAGAATTATTTCATAAACGAGCTTTCCCACAAAAGCATGTATAATAGTTTTCCTCGAGAAAAACGAAACTTGTGTGAAGAAACATGTATTCCCATCTTGTTTGATTGTTCTTGTCCATATAACTGTACTTTTGTTTAACTTTCATGCCTAGAAGTTTACTCTTTAAAACATGATAAAATAATGTAATAAACTATGCAATCACTGTATTTGACCGAGCAATTTAACAAACTTACAAAAACATACATGTTACTACAACAAGCACACACATGTTTTATTAACTGGCCTTGATCCTAGGTTTTCCATAGAAATCAAGGAAAGAAAGAATCTATTTCATTATGAATCAAGTTTCTGAATTTTCTTATCAGCATTGGTGTATATGTATCTTTGAGATCCGAACTCACTTTTTAAAAAAAAAAAAGCTCTGATTCACCCTGTCTACTTATTTATAGTGTCTAAGTTACTTGTAAAATCAATGATATACATAAATCAAATATGCCATTCAAATATGTGTTTGTACATACTATACAATTCAATCATTAAATTAAGAAATAATAAGTTCCCAAACGTGGTTTATCGTAGAATAACCCGAGTTTTGAGTTCTTATACGTAAGAATATATCACGAAGGCCGTAGGCCTGAGTGATATATTGTTTCGCATAAGAACGAAAAACTAGGGTTATTCTACGATAAATCACACTTGGGAACTTATTATTTCGATTCTAACACGACATAATAGTATCAACAGTGGTAGAAAAAATGATAACTACTTTTTGCGACAGTAGTGCGCACCTGGATCGGATGACGTCACTGCACGCGAGTGGTTTATTGCAGAATAATCCGAGATTGATTTTGCTCTACATGTATGTAGGTTATTTGCTGGTCGTGTTAGAATTGAAATTAATCATTGAAAATAAAATTCCTATTATAATCTATTGCTCAAAGTGACATCACTAGGTAAACCAATACTGATTATCAGATAATTTTCAAGGAGGACAACCTACTAGGATATGCCAGTCAAATATAATAAAAGCTGGGGATGGAAACAGAAATGCCGACAGTCAGCAGATGCCGTTGCATTACATCTTTTGTTTCAAAATGAGGGTTTGCAAACTTGTTTTTTTTTTCTAAAGTTTTGTTTTGTTTCTGTTGGGTTTAGTGTCGCACTGAAACAATGACAGGTCATATGGTCCATCTTTTCATTGTTCCATTGTGGATGAAGACCCTATGTGCCCTCTGAGTATAATTTCAGGAATAAGCTGGATTCTTGGTGCAACCACTGACCTGCTTGATGGCTGCCTCGTGAAAGAATTATATACACAAACTAGGTCCAAAGCAAAGAAGGGCAAGTGATGTTGCTAAAAATTGCGGTTTCCATATCAAATAGTGATGTATTTTTTAAATTTTCTTTTTGCTATCGGAAGCTATGTTTTAAGAAGAAATGAGCCAGCCAGCTTAGTTGGGAGAGCGAAGATCTACAGATCGTGGGGTCGTGAGTTCGATCCTCGGGCGAAACGTATGTATGTTCTCCGTGAAGATTTGATAAAGGCATTGTGTCTGAAATCATTCGTCCTACACCTCTGATTCATGTGGGGTACTTGGCAGTTACTTGCGGAGAGCTGAGGTTTGTAATGGTACAGAATCCAGGAACACTGGTTAGGTTAACTGCCCGCCGTTACATAACTGAAATACTGTTGAAAAACGGCGTTATATCCAAAACAAACAAACAAACAATAAGAAGAAGTGGGACATAATTACATGAAATTGGAGTGGCCTCGGGAGTTATCTCCTGTGATCCATAAAATCTATTACATATTTTTTGGTATATATCAGACTCGGGTTGGGTCTTTATTGTCTATAGAACTTCTGCGATGCCTATAATTACCACTAGGATTTTAACGCAATAGAACTTTGCGATGCCTGTAAAATAATTATACCTTACTACTAAGATTTTAATAAGGTGCCCGCTCGTGATGAAATAATGCACGGAGGGGCACCTGGGGTCTTCCTCAACCATTAAAGCTGGAAAGTCGCCATATGACCTATCATGTGTCTGTGCGACGTTAAATAAAAAAAAAAAAAAAAAAAAAAAAAAGATTTTAATAATATCGTGACTTCCACAAGATAGGATTAGAGCCTATGTCCTTAATCCTTCCGACAGTCCCTCCGACGGATGAGTTCAGTTCAGAAATATTTTATGGATCTATTTTTTTGCAAAGTATTAAAAGAGCTGACAGTTTCAGATAATGTTGGTGTTTTTTTCCGATTTGGATGTGGATGTGGAGAATGGTATGCATTGACTGTTTATTGCTTTCTGCAATCCTACCCTTTCTTTCCTAAATATTCATTCAGTGTGGATATATGCGGTTGAGTGGCTCAGGTTGGAACCACATTATGTGAAGCATGAAAACTTCAGTAATTATACCCCCACAAAACGAAGTTTTGGGCGAGGGGTATGTGGGAGTAAGCTTTTCGGTCGGTCGGTCGGTCGGTCCGTTGGTTTCCATGGTTTCAAGACAATAACTCAAGAAAGGTTTGACAGATTAAAATAATGTTTGGTACACAGATGTAACATCATACAATACAGGTCAAGTTCGACTTTGAGGTCAGTAGGCCAAAGGTCAAGGTCACTGACCTGGAACTGTTTACAAGCCTGTTTAAATCCCGGGCTACAGTGACTTATATGTTTGTCCCTCCCTGTCATTGCAGGTATATCGTTGAAGTTAAGATTGTGATCTACAATTTGAGGGGTTACAGTGCCGATTCGGTGCCTTGGTAAGGGCAGGGTGACGGTATCAATTCGGAGTAAAACTATATATCTTCAGAGAAAATGATTTCTTAAAGTTGCATATAAAAATATATGGTACCGGGTGATTACTTTGAGCTTTCACTTATCCGTATAGAGCTCAACGTAAACGAAGATCTCACACGATATTAAAAGCCTTAGTAATTCATTCTACTGTGAGCTAAGATATATGCCACTAGTTAATTTTTTCAGCTTTCACAAAACGCATCCGTATACGACACAACGCAGGAAAGAAAATCGCATTACAAGCCTGTTTTTATCCCGGGCTACAGTGACTTATGTGTTTGTCCTTCCCTGTTATTGAAGGTATATCGTTGAAGTTCAGATTGTGATCTACAATTTGAGGGGTTAAATTGCCGATTCGGTGCATTGGTTAGGACAGGGTGACGGTATCAATTCGGAGTAAAACTATATATTTAGAGAGCAAATGATTTCTTTACGTTGCATATGAAAAAATATATTTTACCTGCTTTCACAAAACTTATCCGTATAGGGCTTAACGTAAATGAGGACCTCACACGATATTAAAAGCCTTAGTAATGCATGCTACTGTGAGCTAAGATATATGTCACTAGTTTATGTTTTTTTTCAGCTTTCACAAAACGCATCCGTATACGACTCAACGCAGGAACGAAAATCGCATTACAAGCCTGTTTTAATCCCGGGCTCCTGTGACTTACGTGTTTGTCCCTCCCTGTCATTGAAGGTATATCGTTGAAGTTCAGATTATGATCTACAATTTGAGGGGTTATATTGCAGATTCGGTGCATTGGTTAGGGCAGGGTGACGGTATCAATTCGGAGTAAAACTATATATTTACAGAGAAAATGATTTCTTTACGTTGCATATGAATCAATATATGGTCCCGGGTGATTACTTTGAACTTTCACAAAACTTATCCGTATAGGGCTCAACGTAAATGAGGACCTCACACGATATTAAATGCCTTAGTAATTCATGCTACTCTAACCTAAGATATATGTCAGTAGTTAATTTTTTTCAGCTTTCATAAAACGCACCCGTATACGACTCAACGCAGGAACGAAAATCGCATTACAAGCCTGTTTTAATCCCGGGCTACAGTGACTTATGTGTTTTTCCCTCCCTGTCATTGCAGGTATATCGTTGAAGTTCAGATTGTGATCTACCATTTGAGGGGTTACAGTGCCGATTCGGTGCATTGGTTAGGGCAGGGTGACGGTATCAATTTGGACTAAAATTATATATTTGCAGAGAAAATGATTTCTTTACGTTGCATATGAAAAAAAATATATGGTACCGGGTGATTACTTTGAGCTTTCACAAAACTTATCCGTATAGGGCTCAACGTTAAATGAGGACCTCACACGATATTAAAAGCCTTAGTCATGCATGCTACTGTGAGCTAAGATATATGCCACTAGTTAATTTTTTCAGCTTTCGCAAAACGCATCTGTATACGACTCAACGCAGGAACGAAAATCACATTACTAGACTGTTTTAATCCCGGGCTACTGTGACTTACGTGTTTGTCCCTCCCTGTCATTGAAGGTATATCGTTGAAGTTAAGATTGTTAAATCTACAATTTGAGGGGTTATATTGCCGATTCAGTGCATTGGTTAGGACAGGGTGACGGTATCAATTCGGAGTAAAACTATATATTTACAGAGAAAATAATTTCTTTACGTTGCATATGAAAAAAATATATTGTTCCGGGTGATTAGGTTGAGCTTTCACAAAACTTATCCGCATACGGCTCAACGTTAAATGAGGACCTCACACGATATTAAAAGCCTTAGTAAAGCATGCTACTGTGACCTAAGATATATGTCACTAGTTTTTGCGGCTTTCACAAAACGCATCCGAATACGACTCCACGCAGGAAACAAAATCGCATTACAAGCCTGTTTTAATCCTGGGCTACTGAGACTTACCTGTTTGTCCCTCCCTGTCATTGTGGGCGTCCACCCTCTCTAAAACGCCCACCCAGTGGCATCCCAGTTTCTTCTACTGTTGCGGGACTGGACTCCGACACCAAACTTCGCTATTTTCCGTTCAGGCCCGACATTGACGCACGCTCATGGAACAACCAGACCTTCTCCGGGGTGGCCGCTATGCCGGGTCCGCATGCACGGACTCCTCTACAACGGCCACCCGGTGGGACCCCAGTTTTTTCTACAGTTACTGCCAGGCAATCTACTGCTGGAGGCGAAATGGCGTTTTCAAGCGTTCCTGACCAAACACACAAGTCAACCCTTGCTCGGAAACCAGATCCTTCCCAGGATGCCACCACCCGGGCGTGATGGGCGTCCACCTTCTCTACAACGCCCACCCGGTGGCACCCCAGTTTCTTTTACCGTTGCGGGACTGGACTCCGACACCAAACCACGCTATTTTCAGTTAAGGCCCGACTTTGACGCCCGCTCACGAAAAAACCAGACCTTCTCCGGGTGTGCCGCTATGCCGGGTCCGCATGCACGGACCGCTCTACAACGGCCACTCGGTATGACCCCAGTTTCTTCTACGGTTACGGCCATGCAATCTACTGCTGGAGGCGAAATGGCGTTTTCAAGCGGTCCTGACCAAGCACACAAGTCAACCCTTGCTCATAAACCAGACCCTTCCCAGGATTGCCACCACCCGGGCGTGGTGGGCGTCTACCTTCTCTACAACGCCCACCCAGTGGCACCCCAGTTTCTTCTACTGTTGCGGGACTGGACTCCGACACCAAAACTCGCTAATTTTCTGTTCAGGCCCGACTTTGACCCCCCCCCCCCCTCCTCCCCCACTCATTGGGTTCCTTCTCGTACATTTTCTTTATTCTTTTGGTGTCTTCTTTGTTCTTTTATTATGTTAAATAACTACTTGAATATTAATGCATGTAAAATGCATATACGCCTTATATAAATTTTGTGCCCGGAACACAAAACGAAACTATTCGAAACTTCTTTCGGACCACAATAACTTTTCTATGCCACTTTACCAATTGGGATCCCCTACTTAGATAAAGATAATAATAAGGGGATGCATTTACAAGGAATACTTTGTGATTAATCTCCCTTGCTGAGGCATTGTATTAACTGTTGTAACTGCCAGCAGTTGTAGCAGTTAATTGCTGTTAACTGCCAGCAGTTGTAGCAGTTTACTGCTGTAACTGCTGCAACTGCTAACTGTTCACTTCCCACCGATCAAGAAATACTGATTTTGAATACCGATTTAGGCCCATAATTCTAAGGGATGCAATCTTTACCTAGTTACTAATCTAATGATAATTAACATGTGTACAAAGTTTAAAAGCTATTTAAGAAAAGTGGACCTTAATTTTGTTAAGTACATTAAGGGCCATAATTCAGACAAAATGCATATCAGACTTATTGGTCTTGGTCTACGTACACACCTTAAGATGATAAACAAGTTTGCGAAGTTTCAAAGGTAGTGCTTTTAAAGTATTCAAGTAAATGAGACCTAAACAAAAAATCTTAAACGAGAAACTCATTTTTTAAGTAAAAACGGGCCATCATTCTGGCAAAATGCATGTTAGAGTTATTGTTTTTGGTCTACTTACTCATCTAATGATAATAAACAAGTGTGCAAAGTTTCAAAGCTGAAGCTCTTAAAGTTTTTTGGGGAAAAATGACCTAAACAAACATCTTAACCAAGAAAATCGAATTTTCCATGTACAAAAGGGTAATATTTCTGATAAAATGCTTATCAGAATTATGGTTCTTGGTCTACATAGTCACCTAATGATGATATACAAGTGTGCACGGTTTCAAAGCTATAGTTGTTATAGTTTTGAGAAAAGGTAGACCATTTAACCAACGCCTACGCCAACGATCAAGTAACGACAATACCTCGAAGATTTTGTTCAAAAATCAGATGAGCTAACATTCTGTTTTCGCTCAAAGTCCGTTGAGAATGCACTAACCTGAGATCAAACTTAACAAACATGTATTGCTCTCGAGTAGTAAATGAAAGGTCAGGGTCATTGTGACTATTAATACAAAACCTTTTTTCGCTGCATCTTGAGAATCCATTTAGCTATGAATATCAAACTTGATATGCACATTGCTCTTGACGTTTAATCCGAGAAATGAGCCACGCCATGAGAAAACCAACATAGTGGCTTTGCGACCAGCATGGATCCAGACCAACCTGCGCATCCGCGCAGTCTGGTCAGGATCCATGCTGTTCGCTTTTAAAGCCTATTGCAATTAGAGAAACCGTTAGCGAACAGCACTGATCCTGACCAGAGGCTGGTCTGGATCCATGCTGGTCGCAAAGCCACTTTGTTGGTTTTCTCACGGCGCGGCTCAAATGTATATCCAATATACACCATAAGTATGGAATGCCAAACACGACTTTGATAGTTTATTTTCATTAGTCAATTTGCATTTATAGCCTAAATATCAGTAGCGTGTATATGATTGCCTTTAACCAGTTCTATTAAAGGCTCATAATGCCTTTGTTTAAAATGTGGCTGCCGCATTTTCCGTTATGAAATAAAAACATTAATTTCTTGTTAAATCCAATTTCTGGTAATTACTTTCTTTAATATTAATCAAAGGTTTGAATATTGCTGAATATACTAGAATGTGTTATTGAATATTCAAAGCATTATGGACCTTTAAAGGTCAAATAAAAAGGATACACGAGAAGTAAAAAAAGACAAACATTACATTAATTCAGTAACAATTTAGCTTCTTTGGAGTAGTGTTTATGTGAAATAATCATAAGCTACATATACATACTAGATAAATTGTAAAAAACATTGAAAATTAAGGAAAACGCCATAAACTTAATCGATATCAGATCAGCACAATTGTGCCCTTAAATCTGAGATAAAGATAAATAGGTCATCAACCAAAGGGAACATTAGTTTTCGGTATAAAAATAAAAAATAATAGCTAACGCGATCTCAGTCTAACTAAGGGCCTACGGAGAGGGCAATCGTCCTTAAATTAATTAACTGACATTATTTTATCAAATTTCTTTTCAACCAGTGTCCACAAAACAATAAAAGAGAAAAGTGAGAACAACACCATAATAAGAAAAGGCAGAATCAATCTCTTTAAAATATGAGATAATAAACATCATATGGGTTTAAAAAACGGGACGTATTATGGGAACGCCCCTGGCGGGCGGGCGGGCGGGCGGCATCCACAGACTTTGTCCGGAGCATATCTTCTACATGCATGAAGGGATTTTGATGAAACTTGGCACAGTTGTTCACCATCATGAGACGGAGTGTCAT
This sequence comes from Mercenaria mercenaria, assembly GCF_021730395.1. Taxonomy (NCBI): domain Eukaryota; kingdom Metazoa; phylum Mollusca; class Bivalvia; order Venerida; family Veneridae; genus Mercenaria; species Mercenaria mercenaria. The sequence goes on along the minus strand of NW_026461366.1, from coordinate 1,625 downwards.
GCGCAAAAACCAGGTCCCTAGGTCTAAGGTCAAGGTCACACTTAGAGGTCAAAGGTCAAATTCAAGAATGACTTTGTCCGGAGCATATCTTCTTCATGCATGGAGGGATTTTGATGAAAGTTGGCACAATTGTTCATCATCATGAGACGGAGTGTCATGCGCAAGAACCAGGTCCCTATGTCTAAGGTCAAGGTCACACTTAGAGGTCAACGGATACAAGAATGAAAACCTTGTCCGTAGCATTTCTTCTTCATGCATAGAGGGATTTTGATATAACTTTGCACAAATGTTCACCACCACGAGGCGGAGTGTCATGCGCAAGAACCAGGTCCCTAGGTCAAAAGTCAAGGTCACACAGAGGCCAAAGGTCAGATACAAGAATGACTTTGTCTGAAGCATTTCTTCTTCATGCATGGAGGGATTTTGATGTAACTTGGCACAATTATACACCATCATGAGACGAAGTGTCATGCGCAGTTCCCTTCTTTAGAATTACTTCCCTTTGTTGTTACTATAAATAGCTTATATTGTAACTTTTTCATTACTATTCGTAGGGAAAAATCGAGACCACTTTTCTGTAGTACAACATGCATGCTACATCCAATTATGAGGTGTATTTTGACCAATCTCTACCGGGTAAAGATTTTTGTGTGGACTTACAATTTTTTTTTGGATTTTTTTTTGGATTTTTTTTTTTTTTAAAGATTATCTTCCCTTAGTTGTTACTATAAATAACTTATATTGTAACTTTTTTATAATTGACCGTAGGGAAAAAACAAGACCACTTTTCTGTGGTACAACATAGATGTTACTTTCAAATTTTAGGTGTATTTTAATGTATCTCTACCTGGTAAGGAGTTTTTTGTGGTCTTAGAAAAACAAATGACTTACAATGATTACTAAACAACCACAAAATTAAAATTCCATTTGCAAATACAGGTGCTAGAGTAAAGAAATTTGCTGTGACGGGCGTATATTGTGACATTCTGGCACTCTTGTTACAAAATTGAGTTACGTATCATTCAAAGGGTATATTTACTAAGAGTAAGAAAATGTTTGCACCGTAAATTTCTTATTAATATTTGCTTTGAATGACTGCAGATATGATATTACATTTGTGTATTTGACATTTTTGTAGAGAATTGAAGATAAAAAAAGACAAAATGATGATATCATAAATCATGGTTTTGTTCAATCAAAATGTCCTTATTTCGTTTTAGCGCCAGTAAATCTCTTATTCTACATTTAACACTCTATAGTTTTGTCATACTATCTTTATTTTACAGACAAACATGAAAATACAACTGAACAAATATGGCGACAAATAAAAGATATGTACAACACATGAAAGAAGTCACTATCTCAAACACGTTGTTATTTGCCACCGGGTTTTGAGGTAAGATATTTATTTCCCATAGCTGATACAGACTTAACATATATTCTATTCAATGTTTGTTATCGTCTGCTTCAGCAACTAGAAGAGATCCACTAAACGTTGATTTTGTGGTAAATGTGTTTGCATCCGAGCACATGCCGAGGTAGATGACGTCATCAACGGCAAGTTCAAGGACTGCGGAGTTGCTAGCCTGTTGATAATGGTCACCATTAACAAATGACGACCTAGA